>NW_010295018.1:0-12335 GCF_000700745.2 Antrostomus carolinensis
AAAACCTTGCCACGCAAACCCAATACACCAGTCTGGAAATGTAGCCTTGTTTTTACCCACCAATTATCCTGAGATTTTGCCACTCTACTGGACTAACTATAGTAATTTTTTTTTATCTTGCAAAGACTGAGAAGTCTACAGTCAGGTTGCCCGCATAACGTATATTGTGTTTCTCTTTTACAGTGAGACTTATGCAAAACTAGAAAGCAGTTTAATTTCCCTTTTTCAGGTGTACATAGTCTTAATATTTTTGTATGGATGCACCAAAGCTTAGTTCTAATTACTATTCACCCGATATATTTATGACCAACAAAAATATAACCAATGATTCCAAGCCATCTTAAATGTTTTCAAAGAAGCACTTATCCAGAGAAAGTAAAACTTTGATTGACTAGGATTAACTTATGATTGTGATGGGAATTTAAATACATTTTTAAACAGAAAATGTACATCATAAGAACTTTATGTTTTGGCATGCACAGAAATGCTTGAAAACATTTCTGCTTATATTGCTTGCCATAGAGCACCCAGTAAATGCATTATTTAGTACATAAGACCAATTACATCTGGTAACAAAATTAACATAGCATATTTTCGATTTCAGAGAAAACAGAATTCCTCATTGCAGTAGCTCTTCGACCAGTCTGGACACGACAAGGTGTTAAAAATATGCTCTACACTGCAGCTGGGGAGAATGGACCTACCTGGAGTCTCTCTTTCAGAATAGATATGGTTTAGTACGGAGCTATTATACCCTTTTTTCATCTATGTTATGCAAGTTATAATTGTTTCATGTTTTCCTTCAGATGATGCTCCCTGCATCTGCGACATAATGGGCTTTGACATGAATAAAAATAGGCAGAAGGAAAGATAAGTTTTATTCCTCAAAAATCCAGCTTTATGCCAGTGGAGCTTTTCTGGTTTTTAAGGCAGTTACACAATAAAAGAATTACAGTAAACTTGTTTTAGCAAACTAGAGATCCACACCCCTCTGCTGAGCTTTTCTGAGTCATTTTCAAGACTGGATGGGAAAGCAATGGATGACAATAACATACTTTCGCCCTAAAACAAATAGTAAGATCAGTTCATGGCAACTGATGGGGTTTTGCTGATCTACCAATGTCCAATTTTATCTGACATGACACTCCTGCAATTCACAGAAGCTTTCTCCTCGATATTAAATCTCACTGCTGGGTCTCATACCTTCTGGAATCTTTCAAACATTTGCCCACATCAAGATCCTTGCAACTTCTTTGACTGAAAGATTGTTTGGAATACTGAGATTCAGCATGTTCAGAACTGATATTCAGGCAGATAAGGTTTCAGTCCCAGATTAAACTTTGGCAAATCTTATGGCAGCCCAAATTTGAATTTCATTACTAATACACACTGAAAAGTGTTCACTTGTTCCATAAAAACTCACAATCTGTTTCCTTTAATCACATCTCCATGCAATGATCATTTGCTTGCATGGTTTTAGTATGCTTCCCCTCAACTTTGCCTTTCTATGTACCTAACTCCTCTCCATCCAACCAATTACAATTTGTTTCATTAGTGAAAGAAGCCTGATGCTTTTAATAGTTTTGAGATGGAATATCAAAGTGATCTTGGATAGAACGAGGATTGTTTGCTACTGAAATGTCTTTCAGAGCTAGCTGGGAATTTGCAAGGAGCTAATTTCAAGAGCTATCTTACTTCAGTAAATATTTATGTATTGAGTGGGAAGTGAACAAGATTTAAGTACAAAATTGAGAACTAAGTATTGTAATCATGTCAGAGTCCACATCCCTCTCAAACAGTTACTACACTCATTATGATGTTTTTCTTTTGTAGCTTGTACTGTCATATCTAAATGAAGTTACATAAGTCTCAAACCATACAAAATCTGCAAACATAACTCAATGTTTTATGTCCGTCTCTGTATCCACCCAAGAACAAATGTAAAATACAATAAAAATGTTACTGCAAAATGTTGCTTATCTTCTCTTTTTCTCCAGAGGCTCAATTTCAAACCAGAGAAACCATAAAAAATTTACTTGCCAAGCTGAATCCTAATCCATGTGTACAGGAGACCAATGTAAAGACGGTTAAGATGCAAGTGATTAAAGATTTCTAAATGCAAGATTCTCTTCATCAGGTTATCCTGGGAAAAAAACTGCTTACGTACTTTGGCAATTCAGCAGATGGCACCCTTTCCTCTGAGTAACTTAGGTACAAATGTCCTGTACTGTAATGGAGGACAGCGTTCCTCTACAGGTGATAGGCTATTTATTTCTCAGTTTGGATATAAAATCAAGATCTTCAGCATTTGTAATTATGCACCCTAGGTCATTACTTGCAGGAGCTAAAATACTGATATCTGTGTACTCCTTATATCCTCATTTGGGAAGTACGAGTCTGTCTTATTTTGCAGTTTCAGCTTTAACACTGTTCCTCTTCATTTTAAATTATCTGTGATGTTGCTATATATTGTCAAACAGATGTTGAGTTCCACTTCAAGAATGGATTCATTTAGCACTGAGTGACATGATCCCTGTGTACAGTTTGCATCTTGGCTTGTTAAGTTCCAGTTATAAAATATTTTGACACTTCAGGATGAAAGTTCCTAAATAATTACTGCTGTAATAGAGGTACTACAAAGCCCGGGTAAATAAAATGCATTTAATTTTTAATTGAATTTTCAAGTATAGATTTAAGAAGAATATAGCCAGAAACAAATAAGGAGAGAGCTCTAAACGTAGAGGCTGGCAACTACATAAATCCACTGGAAATCTAGTTTAAGACCACTAGGTGGGGTTGTAAGCAATATTGTACCGGTGGTGTTAGATTTGTTAGGTTTCACTGAAACTATACACTGCCAAAATTTAATCTCCAGGAAATAAAGAAAGTAGTAGTATACTAACAAAACTAAGAAATAAGGCTTTCACAATAATTTACTTACCTTAAAATATCAACTCCCATATGTAGTTAGAAAGAGGTTTCTAAAACATACTCCAGGCTCAATGACTATTATGTAATCACACAATGTCATGTGCCTTTAAAAAAAAAATAAAATCACAGTATCCATTTTCCTCACTTACACAGCACAGTTTTTTCCCCTTTGTTCTAAGAGTTTATTAGCACCAGTTGACATAGTAACACTGACTGGTGAAATCAGAAACCTTGTGCTGCAGTAAAAACTGATTTTGATGCACTATTCCTATATCTTCTTCTTGTGAGGAAAAGCCATTCAGATGAGTAGACCTCACTCTGGAAAGCTACACACTGAGGCAATTTATAACTGAATTCTTATCGATTAACTGTATCCCAGTGATGTACAAAAAGGGCAAGACCACACAGCAAGACGAACTGTACCACCCCATTCATAATACTTTCAAACTGCTTTTAAATGCCCTTTGAGAAATTGCTTTGTTGCAAGACATGCTGCTTTGTAGTGCAATTTATGCGTACTTTTTGAATGTAATGTGAGAAAGACAAGGTCACTTATTACATCATGGAAATGGCTGAGTGCATATTCTGGGGATAAGTTATTCTCTTTAATTTTTGAGCATATCCACTACATCTTCCAATGAATTTACTCCTTTTCTTTGTCTCCCTTGCAAATATGGCTTGTGTCCAGGTAACTGCATGCAAAAACAGTCTTGTTTGTTTATATTTAATAATCAATGTTAAAGATTATTTTTACAATATATTAGATACTTTCTATTCAGTTACAACCATAAAAGTTGATGTTATTTTTTTGCCTTCTCAGTCTCAACAATTAAGCATTGGTCGGCTTTGAAATCAGTAATGGATTTTTTAACTGTTGCCCACTTCATCTTCAGGATCACCTGTCTTCTTAGCTCAGGCTTTAATAAAAGTTTAGCATATTGCTGAACAAGTAATATTGTCTGTAATTTAAATAATGTAGATCCAGTAAGAAATATATTTGCATTTGAGGAAAAGTGGATTGAATTATGGATTACTGCTTATCTGAGAAGTTAAAAACCCTGGATTTGAATCTAGCTCCAGAGAGCAAAATAAGAGTCTGAGAAAAAGAAAGCTTATATCTTAATTTTTTTTATAACATATCTCAGTCTGCTATTTATTGTGCAGAATTATAAAATTCTTATGCTAATATATTTAGATTCCTGTGATTACACTTGACAAAATTAAATTTAGAATATGGTTTGGTTTTTTTTTTTGAAGTTGTCATTTAGCCTCTGTATATTGTCACTTAGTAAGATAAAGAACAAATACGTTAAAAAATACTCATAATTTCCCATAATTTAAAGCACATTCATGGAATTAGCTAAATAACTTACTATCTTTTATTTGATATCAAAACCATAGGTTCGTTTGCCTTAATAAATAAGCATGACTGGCAGTTTTGTATGAAGAGATAATGCAGGGGAAAAGAGAACACATGATTTTGGTGCCATCACCAAGAGGTGATGCAAGTGAGGGGTGAAAATAAATACAGTACTCCTTTAAAATAATCAGTCTGCATTTATCATTGTCACTTCTAAAATAACTAGTTAAGGGTAATGTTTATTTTATGATAAACAGTCATCCAAGCAATTATCCAAAACAAATATATGCAATTAGCATTGATTATGGTACTGAATCCAAACAGTTACTGACCTTAGGAAACAAAAAATTAAAAAAAAAAATAAAAATGAAAGAACCCTGAATGACCAGAATCGGGGAAATGAGTTTGCATATGATACCCTCCCAGCAATTCTGGCAACAGTTCCAGACTTTTAAAAGCCTAGAGCCATCTGAAGATTCATACAGGATTTTTAAAAGTCCAGATAAAACAGGTGTTCAAAGCCTTGGGCTCACAGCTGCCTACTTGATTGGCTTTAATATTAAGTGCTTTACAAGAACTAAATTGCTGCTTTCTGTCTGAAATAAAGCTTATATCGTGACTCTCTGGAGATTTGTTTACTAATAGGCTCAGTGCTTTTTGCAATGTTTTTTCATCAGATGGGTGGTTATTACCCTGGCCTGAGATATTGGTGACAATGATGCCTAAAACCATCAGTGGGGCATTCTGCACCCACCTTCACTTGTCATTACGTGCTAAGACACGGGAGTTTTGGCTGATACAGCATTTGGAAAGAAGTCCTGCAATGTGAGGTAAGTCCACTGCCTGTGGAAGGCTAATGCTTATTATCTGTCAGGATTGCTTCTGAATGACGGAGGAAAAGGTGACATATGACAAGGGGGAAAATTAACCACTACTACAGTAATTCACTTAACGATAAGTCTGCTTATTCCACCCAACTTCTCTTGCACATATCTTTCAGAAATCAGTAAAGTTGTTGTCTGTGTTCTTTACTTCCTCTATGTTGTATATACACTGCAACTGATTTGGGAGTCCTCCAAATACAAAGTGGGGTACTTTAACATTATACTTGACTGACTATTTATTTCAGTTTTTTGTCCACTTTTGCCAAATATACGCTTCTTTCCACTGGCACTTTATAACGAGAAAAAGGAGTATCCTGTTAGAGCCAACAACCCAAGACTCATGAGAAGCCGTCATTCTTGTCAAAGTAAAAAGAACAAACAAACGTGAGGAACTTGTGTCTTTATCATCTGGAAACAAAGCTTATAAAAGAAAGTATATGAATATAGCAAAAAGGGGTCCTATTATTTCAAGGACATTTCCTCCATTTTGTACTAAAAATATTTTATTAGAAAATTATATCTATCCCAGCATCTTCCCTAATCCTCTGCAATAAAAAAAAAAAATACAGATATCAATATATACACATTCTTGGAGGAGCCCACAGTCAACCATATGCAGCCATGAAAGACCCAGCTAAACTGCTAGTCGAATATTGCTGGAAAATATGCAAATGTCAAATCAACTGCTGCCTTCTTACCATTTACTTACTTAAAATTAAACCTCTCTGAAACTATCAACTGATGTGTGTGTGGCAATTGTTTGCTATGTCTAGAAGATTGCCAAAAAAGTCTAACACCTGAGTCTTGTATAAAGACAATGTACCTGCTTAGTTTTAAATACAGAGCTGGTCTGTTAGTTCGAGTCTGCTGTGTCAAAGTCCATCTTGGCAGTCTTCTGCTCCTGTTTAGAAGATTAACTTCAAGTCAAGATCAATCTTAAAAATTTATTTGAAACAAATTTTGATAGAGGTTCCTTTCCTAGCCCTAAGTCATTATTTTTTTCTTCCCTCAACATGCCTTTGTTTATATTGAGAAGGAACTTTTGCAGATGTAAGAAACCCATAGGTCCCAAAAATACCCATGTGTTTTTTCCTGCTTTCTTCCTTTCTCCTTGCACACAGGTGCTTCCTGCTGCCCCTCCAATAAGGTTCACTTTCAGCTTCTCTGCCATTCCTGGTTATCACCATCTTTTGCACTTGAAAAAGATAGGAAAAATTGTGTAAGTCATTTACCGGTTGCTTTTTCTTTCACACGTATCTGTCTAATGTAAATATTTAGCATACATAAATTCCAGTGTTTTGTTAGAGACTTCTTGTAAAATCACAGAAGTGGATGTGCCCAGGCCTGGTGGACAGACTACAATGGAGGTGTGCTCTCAAAGGGGAGAACTGTGTATTTCTGCTTACCCTGTAACTGGAGCCGCTTTGACACCTACATAGGGTACATGCTCTCACCAGCATGGCTGGGAGACATAATTCTAGCTTGCTTTCCCAAGGAAATGAGGGTCATACAAGCGCCTTGTCAGTCACATCATTCAATGTCTTGACCAATTTCAACCCATTTTGAAAGACAGATGGAAATCTCAAAAGATAACTGTGTTCCTGTGAGTTTCTGAAAAATCAGTGGCTGTATGGAGGTGAATGCCAAAATAATAGTAACCATTTCAGTGATAAAACCAGGGTGCATGGGAGCAGATTTCCAAATCTGAGCCTGAACAGATAGAGAAGTTGCTTGCTGAGACAGAGGTGCTCAGTGAAGATGCTGAGAGAGCAGTAAAAGCAGACAGCAAGGAAACATACTGGAGGTCTCAGTGGCTGGGTCTTCCCAGGCATGAAGGAGAATAATATGAATTAATAATTTCAGAGAGGGAAAGAATGGCAGGATGCATATGCTATGTGTTCTAGTTGGAACACCCATATGGATTTACATTAGCATAACATGTAATGTCTCCTGCCCTGGAAAGGATATCAAAGGGTTCCTAGGATAAACTGGACTACTGTGGTAAAAGAGGAGTCAAAGGACAAAAATCCATAGAAATAATGCTTTCCTGATGCTTGTGTTCACTGAAAACTTGTGTTTTGTGCAAACACAAGTAGTCAGGTGAACAGTTTTGCTTTAAGGACGCCAATTAGGGTGTCCTTAAACACAAATTAAAATAGCTCTACAACTAGTGGAACTAGCAAAGCCTGGTTTCCTTTCCTTCTTCCAGAAGGCAGTATTATAGCTAGTTCTGTTGTTAACAAAAGGTTAATAGGAGATGGGAAATGGAATCAAGGCATGGGTTATTACATCATTTTTAAACTAAATTATCTATTTTTTTAATGAAGCTTCCTTGAACAAGTGGGATTGTTAAATGAGAACTAAGCTTATAGAAAACCAAATGTTTAATTTATGGAGACAAAAATACTTATGAAATTAGTGTCAAAATAAAATAGATTTGCTAACTCTTTCACAAAGTGAGGACTTTGAGGAAATATTTTATTTAATTTGCCACAAAGCAACAGTAATAAAAATTACCTTTGGATCAAGACACACAAGTGAAATGGTTCTGTCAGAAATGCCAGCATTCTGAGAGCAGGAATCTTTAATGAAACTACCTCTCCAGTCACAGGCCTTAGACTGCTGCTGGGTAATTGTAGCAATGGCCATACACATCCGATTACAAGGAGATATTTTAAACAAATCTTATGTTTGTTACTGCATTGACTGTAAATCAATTGCCCTGTTTGAAACAACTGAAGTCAAGCTACAAAGCCAGATTATCTTGACAATTGCTTGTGTGTGCTAAGTGCAGAAAGACAGCAAGCTTCTACTTCTTGTACTGTAGCAACGTACGCACTAGAAATGCGCATGGGGAATTTATCAATTCAGAGGCAAGTAGTAGGCTATAAATAATGATTTTTTTACAGATGAAAATTAATCTGGAACAAGAGCAGACATTAATTTAAAGTAGATTCTTTATAATATTCTTTTTAATGGTGATTAGGCCAGGCATGGGACCTTGTTTATGTATCAGTTTATTCTGGAATAAGTAGCACTGATTTGCGTACTAGTTTATATGTATAAAGAATTATTTTCTCATTTTTCATGTGCGGCTTATTGGAATACATATCTGCTAACTTTGCTTGATATGAGTTTGGATACTCCTATCAAGCACCTGTGTTTTCTGAAGATCTTTGCTCAAACAGCAGCTCTAAATTTATGCCAATAACAGTTGTGAATACCCTATACTTTCAGAAACAGGTGGTCAAACTGCACATTTAGGTAATGAAGATTAATTACTGACCAGCTCCGAAAAATCAGTTTAAGAAAAAAGATTTCATGTCAGAGGTAAAGATAGAAAGTCTGCTCTCCTGTGTGGTGTTAATTTTCCTTAACCTAAAGACCAACAACTCAGTATTTTATTAATTCTGTGCTCCAACTGCAGCAGCAAATGAGTCAGGAATGCAAGAGACAACTGCCTCCTTTGTGTACAGCGCTGATACCTCACCAAACCACACCAGGATAATAAGCTCATGAGCACAAGGAGGCCAAACTGATGTCAAACATGCAGCTTTTAGTTCTATTTGTTCTTAACTCAGAGAGCTTGTCTTTCCAGTCCTAACAATATTTTTTTATATAACAGCAAAATGTAAGGCCAGTGAAGAGGTACAGGACTATTTCTATAATATATAGAAATTTTTGGCCCTTAGGCCTGCTCAGCTTATAGGTGATTGACCTTTAATAACTGTCAACTTGGTAGTCCCTGACAGGAAGCTTCATCTGAGATCTTTGTCTATTCAGTTTACTGAAAAATTTAAACCAACAAAAACAGGAATCAAAGTTGTCAGTTCTCACTGCTTCCCTCCAAAAGTCGGTTCTTTCCTTCTGCTTTTACAGCTGCCACACAGGGTTTAGGAATCCAGGCACTTCTTCCTTGGCCACCCAGATCTCTATTGCACTTGAGTGTTATTACAGACATACACATCAGTATATAGTTTTCTTTTGTTATGAAGCTCTTGTGCATAAGAGCAACCCCAGTGCTGTCCTCTGGTGTGGATTTTCAAGAGTCCATGAAAGAAGGGTATGTAGAATTTTGACTTTCTTAGGTCAAAAAAGTCAACTCAAAAGATGATAGACGGTTGCATTTAGTATTCTGCATAGATCTTAATATATAAATGTCTAAATGAAGCTATCTGTGAAGGCAGCATAGCTGCACTTAAAATAGATCAGATTGAAAAGGATCTCATGAACACCATTCGTAGCCCACTTAAATTAAGAACACATGAGCAGGTGTAAAATAGATAATTCCCAAGGCAGACTGCACCAAGCCAGTCCTTCAAAACCTAGGTTGGTATTAGTGGGCTTGTTGTGCTGTGCTTTCAACCTAGCCCTAGCTGAAATCCAACCAGTGTCTGGACTTGAGAGCAAAAAGTCTCATTTCTCAACTTCCTCAAATTGTGTGTGAAGCTTAGGCTTGTTAGACCAAGGAACCTTCCCCCCAATTTATTTTGATTCCATATGCTTTAGTGCATATAAAAGACAGCCAAGAAATCTATAAATGCTGATGACTGCAAGACAGAAGATCAAGGTAAGTCTCAGACAACCTTAAAAGGTAACTTAATAGCTAATAGTAAATACCTGCTGGTGTGCTTATAGAACTCAGACTTTTATGAAAGGACATAGTATCAATCAATGCAATTAATATTATACAGCAGAAGTAGGGCAAAGAAATTAAAACTCATATTACTTTTGTCAATTAATTTGACTTGAGAAAAACTGGTAGAAGTTAGGATGGATCAGAGAACTGATGTATTTGACATTGGGGAAAATAATAACCCCTATTTTTATCTGAACTCTTCCACAGAGTGAATGGAAAAATATTAGTAAAAAACAATGCATAGCTCAAGGTCTTTGAGCAGAAGTATACCCTTTTGTACTATGTAAGATGGGAAATTAATGCTTGGTAAGAATAGGTTCAGAAATTCAATGTTTCCTTAGTAAACATGTTTTCTTAATAAGTGGCCCATGGAGAAAAAGACAGACTATTGAGGACTTACTTAGTGATAGGTTTCAAATATAACTATAGGAATTCTTTGCTAGCATTTTGATTTGCTAGTTTCCTTGCCAGCATCTAGATCTCTTGACAGCAGCACTATAACAATACTATTAAGGTTAACTATTAAGATTGTCTTCTCTCTTGTAGTCATCAGTATCTATAGATTTATTGGCTGTCTCCTCTGTCCACTGAAGTATACAGAATGAAATTATTTGAGGTTAGTCTGCAATGGGAAAGTTGCTTGTCATTGGCAGTTTGTTCTTACTCTTAAGCAATGTTCAACACTGGACAAACTTGTTGAACTGCCTCTACTACCAACACCAATTTTGGACAGCAGATAATACTGATAGAGACCAAGCCTTTGTTATAATTTTTTGTACTTTGAATTCTTCATTCAATTTCCACATTGGTATCTCATGGGAAGAATTATTCTTCTCTTTCTGTATGCATTAAAAGATAAAGATCCAAAACTGGCTTGCTTTTTTCCTGCCAAATTTAAGACTTGCACTCATGAGTAGTCCCAAGGCATTATTATTACCTTTACATTCACTGTATTTACACTGACAGTGTTTATATTGAATGTGTTCAAGCTCAGGGTTCTTGGCTTGAGAGTTCAGACTGCATCTACACCCAAATAAACATCTTTCCAGTTAAAGCTTACCTATTTGCCCCAAAATGTTAAAAAATCCTTCCCTAGCCTCTTGTTCAGATACAAGATGACATTAATAGGAGATGACAAGAATTTCTGATATTACCTTCAGTACTTTTACTGTAGAGTTCCATGCTAGATCCAACAGCGAAAAAAGGTTCATAAATCTGCCTTGTCTAGCTTTTTCGTAGTCTTTTCTATGAGAGACTGAAAGAGTTAATGTATGTCTCAAATACTGTAGCAAGCTCCAAGTTCTGCACAGCAACACATTCTGCATAACAAAAGAGCAGTTAGCAAGATGCAGAAGGCAGGATGAAGAATGCAGGGATGTGCAGTTCTGTGTTCTGACATGCTGAGCAAAACACCACCATATATGGCCAAAGGTCAGACAGGGTTCATTGGAGGAAGGGGCTCAATGGCCACCAAGACCTCCTGAAAAGACCCTCTGCCACCACTCTTCATGACAGCACCTGCACAGTGGGCCAAGAATTACCTAAGTCCCCGAGAGAGGGGCAGGGCTGAACAGTATAAAACACAAACTCAGGCAGCCACGTGCACACCCACCACCGGAGGATCATCCAGTCCACCTCGGGACCATCGTGGGACCCAAGGGTGGTGATACCTTTTCTCATCTCTTTCCTTTCCTGTCTCTCTCTTTTCTCTTCTTTTCCCTCTTCTTATAGAGTTTTCCAGTAAGAACACGCATTGCCAATGTTTTTACATTTTCCAAGTTCAGGTTATCTCCATTATAAATAAAATGTTTAACTGGTTGTTTGGTGTTGTTTCACCATAATTCAACCCGAGGAGATTTACAGAACTCTTGTCCTCTCCTCCCGCCTCTGAGGTGGGACTGGATACTTCTGCAACAGTCTTTTAAGAAGCAAGTACACCTACTCACCCGTAACTGCTCTGAAAAGCAAAAGAAAACAGAGTCTTTTGTTTTCCATCTAAACTGTATGCTGATGACTACTCTTTTCCCCAACTGTCTGCCTTGATTCTGCTGTGTGCAGAAATGGTCTTGAACATTCACATATTTTCATTAAGCATTTCGTTTGCTGTTGCCTAACACTTTTTCTGTACAGAAACTGACTCATTCAGAAGCACCACCTCTATTTGACACCCGCACACATTTCAAACAAAGGAACATAAACTGAATTTTGCTGTATTTATAAGAACCCTTGCCAATAAGTGAGGTAGGTGAGAGCATTTAATTGTTCAACAGACCACTCCAGTTGAGCACAAGGTCACCTCCAGCTCATACTAGCAAAACCCAACTTCAAGCACAGGTGTTGTGTAATGACTGAGATGGGACCTGGACCCAAGTGTTTGCAGGCACTTACTTGGCTGGTCCGGTGGGGGGAACATAAACTCCGGAAAAGCGAGGGTCAGCAAAGTCCGGAGCTGTCTGGCAGCGGCGTTGCTGTGCCACACGGTACAACCGGGGAGCCGGGCCGGGCCGCGCCCCTCGCAACC
>NW_010295019.1:0-4307 GCF_000700745.2 Antrostomus carolinensis
TGAACCTCCCCTGGTGCAACTTGAAGCCATTGCCTCTTGTTCTATGTGCACGAGATGAGCATGGGGCCCTTCCCACACCGGTAACTCACCGCTAATTAACGAGCAAACAAAAATAAGTCAGGACCCGATAATGGCATTTTCCTAAAGGGTGGGTGCTTTGAACCCCACCTTTGCCACCCAGAGGCCACCCATGGGCTGCCACGCCAGCACCCAAGCCCACGTGCCCCAGAGAACGGCGGAAATACCGGATTAGGGGAGATGAGCAACCTGGGGGGTGGGTGTGCAGACCTGGCTGAGTGGGTCCCAGGAGGCTGAAGTTCAAATACCTCTGGTTGCCCTGAAGCTTTTGCACTAAAATTGTCCCCAACCTGTTTACTCTGCTGTTGACCATTTTATTATCTGATAAACCAACCGCTTATCAGTTTGCATAGGATGGAGAAGAAAAGCCCTTAATCTTAACGAACCCCTGGGAGGAGACACGATTTGGGTGGACACAGGATCTGTTTCCCAATTTACGTGTTTCTAAAAGGATTAGCTTTTTACACTGAGAAAACAGAGGCCGGGGTTGAGGCACCTCCGGGAGAAGCTGCACTGCAAACGCCTTGAATTTGGCTGTTTGGCCCCAAAACGTGCTTTGTTAGCAGAGCGGGAAGCGCTGGGTGCTGTGGAAGGGGGTGTGTGGCAGCGTGTCCACGTCCTCTCCTCTCCCAGCTCCTGCAAATGTTGATTGCACGGGATGGGAGCACACAATTAGCTCTGCCTCTAATTGCAAACTGACCCTATAATTTGAGGACTGTAATTAAAATACAGTGTTTGAGGCCTCTTTCCAGCGAGCGTTTTCATTATTTGTGTCGCAGACTGGCACGAGACAAGGTAAAGGACAGAAAAAGATGCTGCAGCCCAAATCCCACTGCTCAAGTCCAGACCCAAAGCCCCAGGAGAGCCCAACGCCCAGTGCGGGAGCAGCGGAGCCATGGGTGCAGTGTCATCACTCAGACCTCCCCTTGTCCCCAAAGGCCACCGCAGAACAACACCACAGAAGAGATAGTGGGGTTTTGTGGTTGTATTTTTTCAGGCCTCCAGACAGACACAGAGAGGCACGTGGTGGTGAAGCTGCCGTGCTCCTCACCCTGCCCAGGAGAAACCTGCTGCTACATCCCGCGCTGAAACTCCCCATTCACTGGGCATCATTTTTGGAAGTGTTCAAAACTCTGTCCTCGGCCTGGACACAGAGCTGAGCTGACACGAAACCTTGGGGGGAAAACAGGTTTGTGTGGCTAAAAAAGGGCTGTAGGATTTCAGACATCTACAGTCAGAGGGGACGTCTGCAAACCTGAAAATGTATTTTTCATGAGTTTAATAAAAAAACCTCTGCTGGAGAGAAGCATCACTGACACACTTGAAGAGGTATCAGAAAGCTGAGAAGCTAAAAACCCCAACAATATACACCTACATACTTATATATATATATATATATACACACATATACATATATATGGACACAACCTGCCCCTCCATGAGGTTATGTTGATGGTGGCACTGGATGATCTCAGAGGTCTTTTCCAACCTTAATGATTCTGTGATATGCTCAATAATCCTCAAAATAGGTCTGTTCCACCTCAAATTACAGTGATCCTGCAACCCAGAATTCCTAACCTGGGCTTTAAATCTGAGTTTACAGTATTTAGGAAGCATTGTCAATTATGTTTACAGTGAATTAATTACTGAAGTGATTTTAATTTATTTTCATTAATTATAATCTTATTAACCAATTAATTAAATCCAAATACGGGATGCGACATTGTTTGGTGGTTACACCCTGGTAAGCAAACAAGCAGCGTCATCACACTCCCAGCAAAGCAAACCAGCAATGAGGGAGGACCCGGGACACCGGCGCTTCTCCAGGTGGATCCTTCCAGGGGTGGGATGTTTCTGGGGTGCTGCCTACCTGCTGCTCCCCACCACCCAGTCCCACTCCCGCTTCCCCACCCAGCACCCACTCAGCTGCACCAAAATGCTATTTATTTATTTTTTTTTCCCCTTGGGACTCCCCCAAACATGAAAAAGTTCATTCAAACACCCCCCCCCCCCCCAGCTCCCTGACGCTGACCCATTGCTGCTCCTCACCCCTTGCCATGAGGTCACGAGATTTGTACCAACCCAGTCAGAGACACTGAGGGTTATTTGACGGGATACGGAGCGCGGGTTCCTTGGTGAAGAGACGAGTTGAACGAATGACTTAACCGCTTGCAAATTCAAGATCTCTTTTTGTTTTACGACTGCCTCAGCATCCAGCCGCACGCGGATACAGCCCCCTTCAACAAACATTATGCACAGGATTTATTACAGATGTGTGCTATTTACTAGGGTTTATAGTGACATATAGTCTCTCTTCATCATCTGAGCAGTAAAGTATATTGTTGTGACCCTTCCGCTCCCTCCATTTGCCTAAGACTCCAGCCACTTGATATTTTTCCAGTTCTGACATTTCAAACATGCAATGCCATATGTATTGCCACTTTCAGGTAATTATCACGTAAAATTAGGCTAGTCTTGTACATGAAACTAGCAATTAGCCAAGGATTGAAGGTCAAAGAGATCTCATTTATAGAGTCTCTAACAAAATGTTAAGTGTAAATGTGTGTCAGATGGTCCAGGATGCCAGATTATATGGGGTCATGACAACGGGTCTGAAGTGTCATCAAGCACGATGTAACCAGTCTGTTGGGCACAGCAGTACAATCTGGGACTTATCTCTTTTCAGCCTTATCAGAACCTGTGCTAAATCTAGGACATGGCCTTAGAGGAGCTTCTGCAAAACCAGGAAAATGAACCGCAGCCCGTTGTTCCCCTTGTAGGACTTTCACACGAGCTGTTCTTCATTACAGCGTGCCGTGCGTGACAAGTCCTCGTCCTCTCCGGATGCGTGTGCGCGAGCCGGAGCAGGACCCCGTCGCTCCTGTTTGGATGAGGTCAGGTTTTGCCCCAGCCATGCCCAAGGAAGGGCAGGAAGAGCTGCTGTGACATGAGGAGGGGAGTGGGACGTGCTGGCGCTGGCTCCTGCCCCAGGGCTGTGCCACGCTCCCCGCCGGTGTCTGCGTGTGCTCGGTCCTGTGTGGGGCTGCAGATCCAAAGGGGCTCTGCCAGGAACACATCACCCACCCATCATCACCATGGGGTCATCCAACAGGCCCAAGGGCATTTGGGACCTTCCTCAGGTGTTAATTTGTTTAGCCCTTGTGAAGATACCAGCCTTGATTTTTGCAGGTGCGGGGCCTCATCCTGCACTAGGGAAGACAGAGCAAAGCTCTGGTGACACCGTGGTGCTGGGCCAGACCTTCCCTGCCTGGGCAGAGCGCAGATGGGTTCCCTGCCATCTCCAGGGGCAGACACCAGGCCTTCCACTCCCTTCCCAGTGGCCAGGAAAATCCATTCTGCGTGGAGAAGTCGGGGACGCTTTGGTATTTGTGAATCTTCTAGCAATTTTCTTTGGGTGTTTGCAGCTGCAATGTCTCCCAAAGCCGATCCTCCTCCCCTTCCCTCCCCGCTATGACACGGTCTCACCTTCCCAGTGCACTTGGGTGAAGATGGATGGAGCACAAAAGCCAAGGCAGGGCTGTCCTGTGCCAGGACTATTGCTGAGCGAGACCTTCTCCACCAAGGAAGGCAACTGCACCTGAACCAGGTGTTTAAGAAGCCTCCTTGCGTAACGTTCTCACCTGTATAAATATTTATCCTTTCTCCCTGCCATTCTAAAAAGGTGAGAAATAATTAAAAAAAAGGTCTTTTCTTCACCAACCCAACATGTTTTCCAGTGGGACATATCCTCCATCAGCCCTACCATCTACTCCAGGTCCTTGCTGTTTGTTCAGCCCCCATCCCCATTACAAGCACCCGCTTCCCACCGCACACCCAACCGCATGTTGGCTCGTGGCAGACGCCTTCCACGTGTTCCCCCGGCCACGGCAGACGAAGCAGAGAGCTCACGGCATTTTCCTTCCAAGTTTTCCCCCCCATCTCTTCCCCCCGCTCTCTGAATGCCGCCTCCTCCTTCGCTTCTCCTCCTCTCTCCCGCAGCCCTTGCAGCTCTGTGCCCTGACTACCAATGACGCTCCCAGCCCGGCTCTGCGTCCCGGCTGGAGGGAGGGCTGGGGACACGCCAGCCCCTCTGCCCAGGGCTGCACAGCGCTGTGCTGCGAGAAGAGACACAATGACTCTCCCGTTTGATCCGAACATGGCGCTGGCACGTTTCTAATTGCAGATGAAGGAAGTCAGGGGCACATCACACGGCCACAGCCCCACCGGCG
>NW_010295020.1:0-10542 GCF_000700745.2 Antrostomus carolinensis
TATATTTCATTAAGTTTTTCTCTGCCCAGCATTAGCATCTAAGCCAACCTAGAAAATAGCAACCTGGCCAACAGTTTTAGCCCCACTGTGACATGCACCTGAATATGGGCTCTTTTCTTCATTAATTGGGTGATAGGTTTTCACAGACATGTTTTCACAGTTTGTGCTTTAATATTATACTGCATATCTCCTCATTGTTTATAATAATATATTTCATTTTTAATCATTATAATTATTTTACTGAGTCATGCTAAAAAGAAAAAAAAAATGCGAGGTATGTCCTAGTGTTGGAACATAGACACAGCAGAAGGCATTTGGATTCTTCCTTCAGCTGTCCAAACCTTGAATGCCAATGCGAAGAAACCGAATTTCCCTCTTCAGGGGCTAATCATTGTCTTCAATTATACTAGAGGCTGAAACAACCTCTGAAACTCTGGTACTGAGTGAGAGACCCTGAGTAATCTTAGCTTAGTATCTCTAGACTGCTGACAATGAACCTGCTCCTAATCAGAGGGCTGAAGTTGCAGAAAGATTGAAAACTGCAAGCCTCATCTCTTTTTCTTCTGCTGCCTTTCTGAGTTTCAGTAGTGGTCAGAAACACAACTGAACTAAAATAGGTAAGTTCAGGCACCCTCAAAGTTCCTCTAATACTAAAAACAAGAAAAGGACATTTCCAAAATGTCTGTGTCATGTTTTATTTAAGGAGGAAAAAAAAAAAAAAAAAAGAAAGAAGTTGCTACAGGATTACAGGTGTAAAATGGATTAGAGATGAGAACAGAAAGCAATAGCAATTAAGACCAATTTAAAAGAAGGTTTAACAGCTGCTTAGTTCCAAAAGATTAAGAGACTGTTTAAATAAAACACAGAGTAGGGTGAAGCATACTAAGGAAAAGACAAATACTGAAGTGATTTGAAAGAGGTTTTAAGAGTAGATAAAACCATGGTTTGCTGAAGAGGGAAGAGATGGCTTGAAGTAGAAAAATAAAAGATTGAGTGGTACAGTAAAGCCAGATCACAGTGAGCCAAAAAGCTAAGAAAAGCACTTGCTCTGTCATTTGCTAGTGTAGATGACTGAAATGGGTAGTAGTAATTTAAGAAATAGTAGTTTTTAGGTTCTACAATAGCCAGAGCTACTGAACTGCATTTGTAGTGTAGCAGTACTGTTATACGTGTATGTCTTCATTGCTTTCTGACCTATTGTACCTGGAACATTTAAACAGAAATCCTTCATTAATTAATTAATTTATCATTTCCTTATCCCAGCCCTGCAAAGATTTATTCCATGCACTGTGAGTGATCTGCTACACAGCTAAGTAGAAGTTTGCTTGGCCACTGAATTCAGCTGTGATATTACTTCAACTACTGAGTAGTCATAACACCTTTCATATTTTAGCAGCAGTTAAAGACTGAAAGATACCATGAGCGGTGAGACAAACTGGCTTACTGGAGTGTTGGCAGTAGAGAGTGGAAAGTTTTACCATATACGATCTTGGAGATTTTACATGAAAGAAATCAAAAGGTACATGAGAATGTTCTTAAATTTGCGTGGGAAAGCACAAATAAAACAAAATATGGTAATATCAATGAAGCCTTAAATAACATTATCTGAGTGACACCAAAAGTCAGCTATGTAGTACCATGGATGTAATTGCTGAACTGTAGCAGTCCTGGCAGCTTTTGAGAATCAAATGAACCATGTATTTGGGTGATATGAAATCCTTAATCGTATTTAAGTCTCAAAAAATCCTCTAGCTGTTGAATAAGAAGTAACACACACCAAGTTCTACACACTTTCTTGTCAGTCAAGTAGGAGAGACTTCAAACAAAGAAAGAGTTGTAACAGAGCGCTTAAAATTAATATGCTCTACTTGAAGAGATAGATGAAGCTGGGCAATGGAAACAATCCTTTTTTTGAATAAAATCAATTGAAAGTGAAAGGCTCCCATTTCAAGCGTCAACTGATCTTGATAATTTGTGTTTTACAAACTGCTGTAAAAATGGTGGTGTTACTTTCTCTAGAAGTAAGTGTTGATTTCCTAATTATAGGGTATGTAAATCTCATTCCTGTGCAAAGTAACACAGTGAACTCATAAACTGTGGCGGATTAAAACCTAGAAGGTAATAACTGAAATGAAGGAAATAACCCGTGTTGAAGTCAATGGAAGTTTTTCAACTAACTTTAATACAGTCACAGCCTTACTGCCTCCATCTAAATTCTTTTAAGCCTAGTAGCTTGTGTTTGACAGTGGGTAAAATAATATTTCCAGACAGGAGTACAGTAACAGAGGAAGCATATACTGTCATTTGTTGCCGTACCTTCCCAGAGTCCAACCACTTTCAGTTCATGGTCTTTCCTTACCAGATACAGTTTCTCTGTGTCTTGTAATCGTCAGGAGGTTTTTGTTTCATGAACTGATCCAGTCTTCTATTTAATCAATGTACACTTTTAGCATCTTCACAGTCCTTCAGCAATTAATTCCGCAAGTAACTGCCTGAAGACTCATCAGCTCTTGTTTTTCTTGAACTCCTACTACCTTTGTTTGATTGCTCCTGGATCTCGTACCTGAGAAGCCAGTGAACAATTAATCCACGTCTGTCCTCTTCTTGACACCCATAATTACACAGACCTATACTGCACTTTCCATCTGTCATTCTTTCACAGAGTGAAGATTTGTAACTTAGTCATTCCACTTCTGGAAGCTCTTCTCTAAGTGTAACCATTCTGTTACCCTTCTCTGAGTGTTTTTCAGTGCTATGTGTTTGTTTTTGAGATAAGGAGCCTAGAAATACATGTTCAATCCTTTGTGCCACTCTGAAACTAAAGACACATACATATTTCCATTAGTATGAGTGAAGCAAATTCTGTTTGACATAAAATGGACATATTAATTACAGAAAATTAATCTTATCTTTTGGGAACCGTGACTCCAAATTCCTTGCGTTGCCCCTTGTTACAAAATAAGTCACAGGCTACTTTCTTTTTCCTGAAGCCAGTTTGGCAGGGATAGCTGAGACATGTGGGAATATAACTGGTAATGACTCATTTAGGCTTAGACAAGAAAGGAAGATTTATAAAATATCTTCTGTTTTGTTTATGAAAGTCTATTTCAATGCTGGGAGCATAACTTCTATTCTTCTATTTGAAATAAAGATCAAACAGCTCTGTAGAACCTGAATCATTATCTTCTGGAAATGCTTGCTAATAATAATCAGTCCTTTTAATTCCTGTCCATGTGTTAAAATTCTGCATATTACTCACTGTAGCATATGGATCTAATGCAAATTGTACAAGAAGTTTCATTATCCGTCTGAACTTTCACTGGCTTTGTACTCTAATGAATCTCAGCCCAGCTGAACTTGTCATTTTGAGTTTGTTAAAAACATATCTCAGTCAGGCTGTGGAACTCTAGAATTGAAGAGGACAGGAATTTACTGAGTCATTTAATACTGAAAATATGAGCAGGGAGACTACCCACTGAGACATTCAGAATCCACTGTTCTTTTCTGTCTTTTGCACTATAATTACATGTATCACAAAGTTGCAATCCTTCTTTTTATTCAGACTTGAAGTGTACAGTTTTAGTGTATCTGTTTATCTTCAAGACATCCAAGGAAAATAAATCAGAGATCCTTTAACAAAAAAAGTTAACAGTTCGGTTTGTTTGGTTGGTTGGTTGTTTTTTTTTTCCAGTTTACCCATTGCAGAGAAAGGAGTCATCATTCAGTCTCATTTCTCTCACATCTCCCTATAAAATTAGAATTGATACTATAGTACTGTTGAGATGCATTCATAGTCAGGTTCCCACTTAGTTGTCATTGACAGAAACATAACCCAGCCATGGGCTAGAGCAATTCCGATTTTCACCGGAGTACTGTTTGGAAACTTCATACATGCCAAAGAATGATGTCAGTTCTCTAAGCTGGAAAGCTGCTCAGCAGAGGGGGAGCTGGGGGTGTTGATTGATAGCCGGCTGAACATGAGTCAGCAGTGTGTCCAGGTGGCCAAGAAAGCATCCTGGCCTGTATCAGGAACAGTGTGGCCAGTAGGACTAGGGAAGTTATCTTACCCCTGTACTCGGCACTGATGAGGCTGTACCTTGAGTACTGTGTTCAGTTTTATGCCCCGCACTACAAGAAGAACATGGAGGTGCTGGAGCATGTCCAGAGAAGGGCAACGGAGCTGGTGAAAGGTGTAGAGCAGAAGTCTTACGAGGAGCAGCTGGGAGAACTGGGGTTGTTTAGTCTGGAGAAAGGGAGGCTCAGGGGAGACCTTATTGCTCTCTACAACTATGTGAAAGGAGGGTGTAGTGAGGTGGGTGTCAGTCCTTCAACCAAGTAACGAGTGATAGGACAAGAGGAAATGTCCTGAAGTTGCTCCAAGGGAAGCTTAGATTGGATATTAGGAAGAATTTATTTACTGAAAGGGTTATCAGGCATTGGAACAGGTTGCCCAGGGCAGTGATGGAGACCCTATCCCTGGAGGCATTTAAGAGTCATGTAGTCATAGTGCTTAGGAACATGGTTTAGTCAGGGAATTGTCAGTGTTAGGTTAATGATTGAACTTGATGATCTTAAAGGTCTTTTCCAACCAAAACAATTCTGTGATTCTGTGAGATCACAAGGTGTTGTCTTTGTTACTGTATATGAACAGCTGAAGTAGAGGGAAGGCTGGGTAGGCCAAAGCCACACAGCCTGTGGCTGAACCATTTCCAAACTTTGAGGAACCATTAATTTTGGAAGTGTTTCACTGTCTACCTCCCACATCCTGTTTTATAATAAATTTTTAATTCCAAACAATACAAATGTGATACGATTCTATCATTCATATCTGTGGCAGAGCATTAGGGATTATAATATTGTAGTTCAGGAAGGGTAGGCCAAAGCCACACAGCCTGTGGCTGAACCATTTCCAAACTTTGAGGAACCATTAATTTTGGAAGTGTTTCACTGTCTACCTCCCACATCCTGTTTTATAATAAATTTTTAATTCCAAACAATACAAATGTGATACGATTCTATCATTCATATCTGTGGCAGAGCATTAGGGATTATAATATTGTAGTTCAGGAATGCACTATATAATCTGAATAAAACTCTTGTGCTTTTAATTTTGTTGTGTTGCTGGGTTCTTTCCTCAGCAACTGCATTGCCAAGATTTTTCTACTTTTGATGTGTTTTGATCCAAGATTCAAATATTCACTTGATTCCAGCAGTGCCCAGTGTCTTGATCTTACTGACAGAAATCACACTGTTTGATAACATTTCTCCATGCAAACCCTTGGGACATCACATATTTGCATTACTCTTTCAGAAAGAGAAAGCCTCAGCCTGCAGTGGCTCAGTTAAAATTTTGCTGAAAATCTTGACAGGGTTACAGAATACTGCAGATAAGCTTTAGTCATATTTGACTAAAGAAAAAAAATGGTGAAAATAGAAATGAAATGGTGACATGTACAGCATCCTTAAAGTCTCTCAGTTTTTTCTCTTGGGTATCAATGATGAATAATGCTTACTGTTATAGGTAGCCAGCTCTGGTTATGGGACCCAGGGGGATTCTTCCTGTCCCAACCCAATGAATGGGAGGTTGCAGTTACATGTCCACATGTCCATCTTGTCGCCATGCTGAGCATGTATTCCCAAAAGATGCATATGTGCATGTGAGCATACACGTGTACAGAACGTGTCTGGCCACACAGATCAACACAAGCAGAACACAATGCCTTTACCAGCACTTGCACCCAGCACTCACATAGACATGAATGCTATAGAAGGTCTGATCCTGTTCCTCCTCTATAAGGAAGTCCTTCTGGTTGCTCGCTTTAAACAGTGTAGCCAGTAGATGGTCCCAGGTCCCCTGATCTCCCCCCATTGCTAGCACCTACACGTATAAGCCCCATAAGCTCACTGTCCCACTCCAAGTGCTGGTACTCAGATCTCTTACCCCACTTGCCTGCTAGCCAGCTTTAAGTTTGTTAGCATTCAATCCAACCCACTCAGAGCACACCTACATAGAAGATGGTCAGAAATAGGATGTCATAAGAAAGAGCAGACTGTGGTGATCAAGTGCAGGGCTCAGTCAGACAAGCATACTGACCCACCTAAACTTGACCATCCCCTTTTATTCCATTGTCTCTTTATTTTCCCGTATTTGTTTATTCCCAATCCAACATGAACCCTTCTTTTCCCTGCTTTTGATCATTCCTGTAAACATCCCATAATAAGTTTTGTAGTCCCTCCTAAAACATCCATTAAGTTTTGCACAATCCCAGCAATCTCTTTCCCCCCTGCTTCTCACAAGAAATCCTCCCCCAGCAGGTAGTAACCTCCTCTAATTGGCATGGCTTTCTGGGTAAAGTGTTCTGCCTTGACTCTTCTGAGGGGGTTTCACGCTGTACAGTGACTGAATCATTCCCCTCCAAAGATCTTAGAGAGCAGACAGGCCCAGTTCGCTTTGCATCAGGTGGGCTATCTGATTTCCTCCTGACATGGTTTCTCTGGTCCTTATGGGTCACCATGTTTACTGCAATAAGCCTTTAATCAGTTAAGGAAAGGCATACTATATTAATGCATCCAAGATTGTTTGGTATTTTATAAAATCCTGGTTTACCTGGAAGAGTCTATTAGACTCCATCTTTGCTTTCTCCTCTAGTGAATGTAAGTTACTTGAAAAGAAAGTTGCTGCTTCATTGTTTAAAAATCATAGAATCATAGAATGGTTTGGGTTGGAAGGGACCTTAAAGATCATCTAGTTCCAACCCCCTGCCATCAGCAGGGACACCTTCCACTAGACCAGGTTGCTCAAACCCTCATCCAGCCTGGCCTTAAACACTTCCAGGGAGGAGGCATCCACAGCTTGGGCAACTTGTTCCAGTGTCTGACCACCCTCACAGGAAAGAATTTATTCCTAATATCTAATCTAAAACTTCCCTCTTTCAGTTTAAAGCCATTTCCCTTTGTTCTTTCACTACCTGCCCTTATAAAAGTCCCTCCCCAGCTTTCTTGTAGGCCCCCTTCAGGTACTGGAAAGCTGCTATAAGATCTCCCCGGAGCCTTCTCTTTTCCAGGCTGAACAGCCCCAACTGTCTCAGCCTGTCCTCTTAGGAGAGGTGCTCCAGCCCTTGGATCATCCTGGTGGCCCTCCTCTGGACTCGTTCCAACTGGTCCATGTCTTTCTTGTGTTGGGGGCTCCAGAACTGGACACAGTACTCCAGGTGGAACTTTACGAGAGCGGAGTAGAGAGGGATAATCACCTCTCTCAGCCTGCTTGCCACACTTCTCTAAAGCGTGTTTTAGATTCTCTAAATCTCTGTGATCTTTCATTAAAATTCATCATTCCTACTGTGATGACAGCTACACACTCCAGTTATGGCTCTGCTGAGCCCCAGACTAATCTAACGTTTGACCTCATGATACTTATGATACTAGTTCAAAAACAGTGCTCTTTACATTAAATCTTAATGTCTCTACAATTAAGTGGTCTCACTTCTGATTGTTTCTCCCTTTTCTTATTGATGTCATTGCACTTATCTGCAATGGTCCAAAGCAGATGTTGTTTACCCTCAAAAATCACATTTCCTAATGGCACAGTTATTATTAACAATAGCACATTATAAGTCAGAGATTGGTCAGGGACTGGCTGCATTTTATCTAGTTTTACAAATATGAATAAAGAAATAGACATCCAAAATTTTAATTATTCACTGGTGTAAAATAAAAACTAAGCATATTTCCATTTTAAGACTGATTGGGATGAAAAGTATTTACCCATACATTTGGGAGGTAATTATCAACAGAAATTATTATCTTGTGTATCAGAATTAATATAAATGTGTCATCCTGAGAATCAAGAGTGAGTCATAGAGGAGGAGGGGAAGACAGAAATCCTATCAGCTGGCTCAGATAGACCTCTCTGCTCCCTCAGCACTGCTAGGAGTGTAGCTAATGAAGGAACAAACACAAAGGCAGACATTGGAAATAATTCCCAAGCAGGGCATCTGGATCTTGCAGTTGCCAAGTATGGTCTGTTTATACTCGTCATAAATGTTAACACTATGACTAGAAGAGAAAAAGGAGGAAGAAGACAGGACAAAACAACAGGAGTTGCAGTAGTAGGAGAACATGGTAGTAAGTCATCCTTCCTGAAATGGACTGCTTATGTTACAGGAGATGAGGCTCTATATCATTCTAATCATCAGGCTATGCATTTGCAAGATGTAGATAATAACTACTGCTGGAAAAAATGGTCATCCTTTATAAAGGGACATAAAAATTGAAGATGAGTATGGTTGAACTATGCATTTCACTTAGCTGACTGTAACAAAAAAAACCCAACAAACAAACCCCTAAAGGAAGAGTCATGATCTGGATTTTTCATAGTGCTTTTAGTGTGCAGTAGGAAAAGTTAAGAACTGAAAGATAGTGTATATCAAAAATATTGCTAACAGTTACTTCCAAACCAGAGACTGCTCTGATTTTATAGCTGTAGTATGTGGGAGGTGCTACTTCTGCCATTCATACACAGTAAATACCATTTCATTTTTTCTAAAGAAAGGATACTTTAAACTGAAAAAAATAAATGTCATAGTATAACCAAGAAAGAAACAGTACTACATTGCATGTTTATAGCTAGAGAAACTAACATTAGAAGATTACTTTTTAGGTACAAAATTTCTAGATCTTTCAGCCTAAAATGTATTTAAATATGCAGAAAAAAAATACACACGGTGAGAAAAAGCTTAAAAAGATATACAGCTTTATTTGAAAATAATCACATCTATATTGTTCACACAGGTGATACTAAATACCTATACACACCTGCAAATGCCAGTGAATTTTTTCCTATATAACTGCTCAAGGATCTGAATCTGATGGCATCCAAATAGTTTGGGAGAAGAGATTAACTTTGTGTAGAGCTTCCTTTTATTAACAGTTGTTACAGAAAAATGGCATTTTTCTTGCCTAGAGAAGAGAAACCTTTCAATAATTCTATCTCTGAAAAGTTTAACTTAATCTTTAGAAGTTGTTTCAAACATTTCATAAGACAAGGGCAGCTGTTCTGTAATTTTTAAAATCTTTTTGAGTTGGGCAAAGCAAAAATGAATTAACCACATCAATTTTTAAAACTTTTTTTGTTTAGTTATCCTGAAGTAGTGAGACATGTACAAATACCACACAATATACCAACATGTACACAGTGTCTCAACAGTTTTAATCACTTAAGAACAAAATATTGTCTTGTAAAATTTTTTCTCAGTCACAGTGGATGAAGTCACATGAGCACAAACATTCACAACTAAACAGAAGCCTTGGACTTTGATAACTTAATTTCAGGCAGGTCTTTGCTGGGAAAACAATACAGAACCTCATCTACTGCATGCTAAAGATGAGGAGAAAGCACTGCACAGAACAGAGCAAAGACATTTAAATACCTGCAGTTGTATGGGCATCTACTTATGTGTTCAGGTATCTGGTTATGACATAGTGAGTGCCAGTCAGTCTCCAAAATTCTTCCATTGGTTTTGATCCAAAGATTTCTTCTGTCTTGGGCAAGCCAATTGTTCATTGCCACTAGGAGTCTATGTACCACATGAAAGTTCCCTGGATGCTGCAATGATTAGTTGATAGTGGGAGGTGAACTTTAATTACTCTATGATAAAAAAGAAAGAAGAAAAACCTATACATTTAATTTCCAGCTTTCCTAACCATCACATAGGCAAAAACACGTGACGGATATTTCTGGTCTGATCTAATACCAGTCAAAACTGCTGGTTCTATTTTGATTGCCTTTAATAAGAGGAAATTGTTTTAATCTGGTGATTTTTTTTTTTTTTCCTCAGATGAAAGATGTTTTCTCACTACTATTTGCTCAAATTATGATCTTAGTTCAGTTCACTTTGCATGACAGGGTTTAAAACTGGTTCTTCACAGATACTCCTGGCTATATAAGCTAGGCTTATCTAGATATTTAGTTTTTGTCTAAAACAGTCTTAAAATACTCTTCATTATGGTGATTCCACAACCTTTACTTCACTATGCTTACAATTAAAAAAAATTTTGTTGCTTTCACAGCTAAGTTGAAATGAATAATTCAAAACCAGAATAAAAGTGAAGAAAATGCAAGTAAGTAAGTTTTAATAAAAAAGTTACATTTAAAATAATTGCTACCTTGTACATAAATCTTCTGCAAGCAGGCTGAGACTAGCAAATGGAGACTGTTAGAAACTTTTTGCTGTGCTGCAATGAGAATACACTGTCTCTCATTGTGGAGGCTTTCTCTGTTTGAGTGTAAAAGGAATTTTAATTTATATTAATTTTAGTAGATAAGATTTTTAGGGCTCCTAACATTTTTTTTTTTTAATGGATAAAAGCTGGTTTTTAATCAGTCACGTATGTGCATTTTGGATGAATGTCCAAGTAGATCCAATAGCCTAATCCCAAATCCATTCTAACTTGTCAATGTTGACTTCATTTGGAGTTTTGAATGAGGTCAATCTGCAATTTCTTCATTAAGTTCAGTAAGGGCAGTATTGGACATTTTCCCGG
>NW_010295020.1:10552-27717 GCF_000700745.2 Antrostomus carolinensis
CAGGAATGAGAATAATAGTTCTTCTGTATGCAGTGCTTGTCCCCGGTAAAAACAGTTTTACAGTCCTAATTCTGTGAGTCACCGGGTGACGTGACTCACCCAGTCTCACCCAACAGTATCTTGAATTCCAGCCCAATGCTTTGCTCACCAGGTAACTGAACAGAAATACAGCTATTCTGAAATCTTTTGTTCCCCTTCCGAAGAGTCTCTCCTCAGCATGTTATATAAGCATGATCGTACTTCTCACTGATACAAAAAGAACTGTGACTATATATCAGTGTATATATAGTTCTGCAATGTGGAGTTGCATGCATGAGTTCTCTTACTCAGTCTTGCAATATCTATGGCTTTTTGTCCCCTTGAATTGAGGTGAAGGGGGTATGCACCATACATACTTCTGGAAATAAAACATATTTGTCATTCCTAAACAGGTGATTAGCGTTTAACTTATGTACACCATGAACTCAGAGGCTCCTTTACTTTTAATAGTGCAGGATTAATGTCTTGGGGAGGAGAAAAAAAATAAATAAATGTGGTAATGTAATCTGTAAGTGGAACAATCCCATTAAAATTTTGTTAGAGGCCAAAGTTAGATCTACTGACTACTCACTTAATTCCTTTTAGATGGCCATACTGCTTGCATTTCAAATGAAATTCGCTTTTCATTTATATTAAGAGATGCTTTATACAGTGGCTCTATAAAAAATAAATCTCTGCATGTGCAGGAAGAAATTCTCCTCTAAATACTTTTTATGACCTGGCATTTAAGGATCTAAAAATGTTGCACATATCTTGAAATCCTGTACATAGTTTTTTTTAGCTAAATTCTGACATGTATTACTCAGTTTAACCCAGATCTCTGTGCAGTGTCCTTTTTGTCTTGGTGTTTTGCTTTTCAGGATATAGTGGACAGGGTTTTATGTCACGAGGAGTGCTGTAAAAGTAAAACAGTAAAGTAAATGTAGGCAACAAAATGACCCGAAATAATGGTCTCCTTAAAGGTTTGCTTCATGTAAAGTGGTACAACTCAGGGGAAAATGAGAAGGCTTTCATAAGTGAAGTACGTTCAATCTTTTATATGCCCTGTGCATTCACAACATCACTTGTAATGGCTGTTTCGGGCAAAGCATTCAGAATACCTTTAAACCCCATTAAACCCCACTGAGATTTAAGGAAGTGCAAGAGTGCTTTCTGAATCAACGTCAGTCTTTTGCTAGCTCTGTTTGTAGGACTGTTTTGTGAAAATACTTTTACTATTTATATTCATGTCCCCCCTCTAAATTTAAATCCATCACAGATGCCATTTTAGAAAAAAATGACCCTACCCTACCCTACTACCCATAGCAGCCATGTGTGAGCAAATGACAGGAGGTGGTAGAGAAGAGCTAAGTGTGAGTGTTCATTGTGTGCAGAGTGTGCCCTGTGATGCTTTGGTTCCACTGGTCCTTTGCCCTTCTCCCCAAGGTCTCAGTGCTAATACAGTGCCCCACAAGATTGCACTGAGATAACTCAATTAGGCCACAGATCTGCTTGTGTGTAAATATCAGAAAGGCAGCTGAGAAACATCTACTGTCCACACCTCAAGGATGCTGTGATACAGACAGTAGAAGGCTCAAGCTGTTCCTGCCATGCTCCCATTCAAAACCTGTCAATCACTGGCCCTGGTTTTACAGACCTAGTTTAGATCGAGGAGGAAACACAGAAACACTCCCTCAGGCAAGCATTGGGCTTACTGGCCTGAAAAAGGACCTAACTTTTTCCTTTTTGGGGGAGATGGAAAAAGGAACTTCGCCCTGCTGGGAAGATATTTTCTTTTGTTGTTTTCTCCAGTGTTCTTAGCATCTGAGCAAGTCTTAGTAGGACAATCCTCTAGGGTGCAGTTTGGTTTTTATGGATTAAATTCTCGTTAGGATAGGATCAAATGCTGTTGGTATAGCAGCACAGTTATTTTGGAGGAGTTTTAGGGAAGTCCATAGTTGCAGAGCTTTTCATGACTTGTTCAGTCTTTCACTGGTTCTCTGCTTCACAATCCAACTATGTGAAAGCCGTCTCCTTCACTAGAGATCATTCGCAGAGTTTGTCTTGGGGCAGTGCTGTGACTGTTTTCTAAATTGCCATGGGCATTGTGGTCATGGGAACTTGAGGAGATAGCAGCTTCACTGAATACGATGAGTAAAAGCTACTACCATCTGAGTTGGTAATTATCAATGTTGCTTTATCAGGAAAAAACTACGTCAGTCCATGCCTCGTGTCCCACAGTGACATTATCTCCCATATGTTCCTCTCTGAAGCACACAGTCATGAGAATAGTTTCTTCCTGTCCATCCCAGTTAGTCTGTGTCCCCTCCAAGCCATCTTGGGGCTTCCTCAATGGGGTGGTTCCCAAGTTCATGCTGAAAGGTCACTGCAGACGTCAAGATTCATAAAATCATGTTCCACCTAAAATACCAGAGGGGTGGAATTTTATTCTGAGTACAGGTCTTAAATATGCAATTTTAAATTCTTCCATAAACTTTCAAGTCTGGAAAATAGCCTTTTATGCTTTTGTGTTCTCCTTTCTGAAGCTGCTTTAGGTCTTTCCGGACTGCATTACTTTGTTTAGTGATAGCAAATGAATTGTTGCCTCTTGTAAGATGATGATGTGTTTAGAAAATTTCATCTAGTGTGGCTGGTCCAGTCTTGTAATAAAATGTAATTTGGTTTTCTGGGCTAATTTACAATTGGAGAAACAGATCTTCTCAGGTAATAGCTATTTTCCTTTGCTGTTGCTGCTACTGCTAAATTGTTTTCCTCAGCACTCTGTGCCCAAAGGTGTCTGTAGATTTTAAATTCAACCAAATGCAGCGAAGTACCCTCATCAGTATCTTGTAGGCTTTGATTGTGAAGTAAGCTGAAAGGACTGTACCTCCTTGGGGGGATGCAGTTAGTGACATTCAGGATGGGTGGGGGAGGAAGGAAGAAGAGGGCTTCTTCCATAAAGTACTTGGAAGCATGGGGCCCAGAGGGTGCTGTTAATGGGCAGCTCCACCACTCCGACAGCTCTCCTTGCCCTCCCCTTCTCCATGTAGCAAATCCACGACTGACTCTTCATCAGAGTGGCAGTAAGCACTTTCAGTCTAATGAAAGATAGTCTCTTTCACATTTGGACTAAGACATTAGAGGCAGGACTTCACCTTCCCCCCTAGGCTATCAGCTGCCTTTCTGCCACTGTGCAAGGCAATACAAATTCAGCCTCAGACTTAATCTGTGAAAGAGAGAGAATTCCTCATTCGGGGAAGAATTTTAGCTGAGGTTTATTGATTTATGGATACCAGAATACAACAGTTAGTTGGCAGTAAGACTGGGGGGAGGGATGTCCTGTCTGTGTGGCTGTAGCAGAGATGTGGTAGCAAGGACTTGAAGACAGAGGTGAAAGCAAGCACATTTTTGTCATTTTTATTTCCAGCTGTTTTTGAAGTAAAACTACTCACAGGGACAGTGAAACCCAGAATCGTACCTTCTAAACAAAGTACTATAATTCCTTCATTATTTATCATGTTTTCTTGAGTAAATACAGCACAAACTGTAGAACCCCTCTGAATATTTGTCTTGCAATGACTGTACTTTGAAGTCATTACTATCGTGTTACTTCAGTGTGCTATATTTAAATGTCAGTGCCATCTATCACAAACAGGAAAGTAATTTCCTTTAAAAATAATTTTAAAAGTAGAAATGAAATTAAAATGAAAGCTACAGGCTTTCCCTTTCAAGCAGCTAGCTTGTGCCTCTTCTACTATCATTAATTGAAGCAAAGTATTCCAATAAGTCTATCAGGAGTTTCAGAATATTACAAAATCTTACCTTTATTTGAGCTGCAATATTAGAGTAAATTAAGGAAAACGTAGCAGTTTTCATTCAACATTTCTTGCTTTGCTTTTCTCTGTGATTATTCCTCAATATATGATATTAAAATGTGTTATTCCTAATTAACTTTTACAGTTTAAAAATGTTTAACTGTTACATTCTTTGCAATAACTGGGAGAGGAAACTTCTGTCTTTCACTGACATTTTCTCTGTCAAAAGACTTGAATTTACTGAGACTGTTTATTATTCCTGCTTTCATTTAGCCGATTTGCATTTTGGACCATGATGCAGCTTCCTGTATCATTCAGGCAATGAAAACCAGAGTATAACCAAGGCAAATTTTTATCAAACAAACCAAACCCACACAACCAAACAAAAAATGCAGCCTTTTCACACCCAAGCTGTCAGCAAACACAGTGTGACGACACTATCCTCAGCTCGAGCTGCTCGGCACTTCGTGGATAGGAAAACTCATTTGTAAATTAATATTGGGCATGTGGCACCTGAGCGCTCTCTTGCCTGATGAGGAGAAGTCTGCTGTGGAGAGGCAGGGCGTGCATTGCTTCTGGTGGGGAATGTTTAAGGGGCATTTGAACAGTGCCCTTAATAATTTGCTTTAACTTTTGGTCAGCCCTGGAGTACTTAGGCAGTTTGACTAGATGATCTTTGTAGGTCACTTCCAACTGTAATTATTCTATTCTATTCTATTCTATTCTATTCTATTCTATTCTATTCTATTCTATTCTATTCTATTCTATTCTATTCTCCCAGACAGGCTAGTTGCATCTCTTTGCCCAAAGGGAATAATTGAAAAAACAAAAGAATATATACATTTTATTGCCTTCTGTTACCTCAGTACAAGGCTGAGTATGGCTGAAGCATATTCTTTTACCCACCTCTGTAGACCAGACACAAAACACCAAGGAAGATCAAGGCATCATTTGTATTGTAGTGGTCAAGATGCCCAGGGAGGAAGGGACATGCATTTCCTCTGCATAGATATGCCCAGTAGGCAGAAATGCAGTGTGATACAAGCCATATCTGGCCAAAGGTGGGCAATGTGGTCCTCAGCTCTGTCCTTGTCCTTCTGTCCCTGTGTTTGTAGCCCAGGACTCAGGAGAAAGTTTCAAATGAGTTGACTCAAGCTTCTTAACATGTGTGAGTGGGACAGTCCAGCAGTATCTAAATCCCCTCAAAGCATGAGGGCATCCTTTCCTCTGGCCTCAGTGGGTCAGAGACTTCCCGTAACAAGGTGGTACCTCACCTGTGAAAGTGTTTTGCAATGAGAAACACAGGACTGTTGGCACATTTTCACAGAGAGCAGCGATGGTGGCATACCGGCATAGTTAAGGCACAGTAAGGATCAGTAAACTCCTATATAAGACTTGATCCAACATGGAGATTCTTGCTCTTTAGTGATACTTGTGGTGCCTTTTGCGGTGTATCCTAGCTTCTTGCTATTTCTGTCTTCTTTATGAGGGTCTTTACATGAGCAAAACACCTACCGAGGAAATGAATCAGTGTTGCACAGTTTGGCTCTTGGTTTATTTCAGGCAGTTAAACATGGGCACATGGGACTTCTTTCCAAATTTCTAGTTCCATTAACGTGTAATGAACCTTGCCTAAGGGCGCTTTATGCAGATCACCTGTATCTTTTATAGCTGCTATTTGCATATTTTATATAAAGAACTCTGAATCTCAATCTGACATTCATCTAACTTCATCAAACAAATATGAAGATAATAAGAGGGAGGGATCAACTTCCTTGCGAGAACTAGCAAATTTCCCCACATGCAAACACACAAACACACACACAAAAATCAGAGGTTTTTATTATTCAATTTTCATTTATAGTAGAATATTTCTATGGGAATAGGTACCCAGGTTGCATTCCTGTTATATGAAGGATAGAAATTTCTTTTAATATAATTTGGTATCTATGTGACTGAAAGACTATGTGAGTGCTCTTAATGAAATCACATAAAATGTTATATATGCCATGTTTGTAACCTTACATTTTGAGCCAAAAATCTGTTTGGTGTTACAGAGATTTGGATCTATTTCAGTCTTTTATAACATAATTGCAATTTATTTTTATCTTTAAATATGTAATCCATAACAGAAATGTCTTCATTTTTAATGACATATATAAATAAGTATATATATATAATTCAAATATAAAAAAAAAATAAAAATAAAAATATAAATATCTCAGTAGGAATCCAGACCTGTTATGTGGTAGGAGAATCTCCAGTAATAACATTTTTTCAGGTAGTTCATATTACATTTGGTTCTGTGTCCACAGATTTGATCATATGTACTTAAAAAATGAAGAGCTAAAAAAATTTGCATCACTGCATCTGAAACCTGAAGTAGAAAGTAATGAACATAATCCATTCAACTAATGAGATTCATGAGTTGCCATTCAGTTTAAATCAAAGTCAGTAATACTTAGAGATAGTAAAAATAAAAAGAGAATAAAATTGTGTCCAACATTTAGCAGAATAGTTGATATCAGAATTAAATTTTGGATGAAAACTGCAGGGGGAGGTTAATATTTTCAGAATGTTGAAATAATCAGACTTGATATATTTAGAACAGTGTTTCAAAAAGTTTTAGTTATTTGATTTTTTATTTCATTTTTTAATTTTTAAATGCACTGTCATTTGACACATGAATGTCAAAACTGTAACTTTTAATTTTACTTTTGATTCATCAACATATTCTCTCTCCACATTTCCATCTCTCAACATTTAATCTTCTTGAGGAATATTGAAATAGTTTCATTTGGAACAAAGCCCAATTTTGAAACTTTGAAATCCACTGTAAAATGGCATTTTGATCCTCTGCAGAGCCTTAGTCTGTCATTAAGTAATGATCCCAAACTAGAAGACTTCGTCAGTATTTCAGTGTGCAAATTTCATCCCATTTTTTGGCAGCACATTGTATAATACTTTGTAAATTGTAAGAGTTGATTAGTACATTCATTAACTTTTTGGACTGTTGATATGATGACAAACTTTTAATGTAATTTGAGTTATGAGTTATTGACCTAAAACATGTTAAGTGTGGAAGTCTGAAGAGAAGAGAAGTCTCAATACTAGTCTCAGACTACCTAGCTATTAGAAGTACTTTGCATTTCAGGCTGGCTTTCTGGGCAGCTGGGGCAAAGCTACCACCTCTGTCATGGTCTTCGCATGTTATTAAATTTTCCTGCAAAATTATTTTGTGATAAGTAATAGAAAAGATAGAGTAGTGAGGGACAAACTGAATGCACATTGCTCTAAATTTGCATAACTTTGCCAAGAAATGCAATGCCCAGGGCTCTGCCTCTGAGTTGAAGGTTTTCTGTACTGAGAGAGCAAAGGTGAGAAAATAAGTACACAGGCACTCTGTTCACATGAGCTCTATTTTCCTGAACGTTTCCATGGGTTGTTTCTGTGCTAGAGAAGAGAGTGGAGATTACCTTGTATAATTTAACTGCTATACACTCTCTGTGCTCTGAGCAGGGTTAAATTAAATGGTTCCTAGAGCTCTGTCTGCAGCAATATTCCCTGCTTGGACCTGCACCAAGGTGGAGTAAGTACCTACACTGGGAAATGTAAGAAGAAATTATGTAATGAAAATTTAACTTTCAAATTATATGAAGAAGAAGAAAAAATAAAAAAAAAGATACCAAGAAGGAAGTTTATTTTTGTTGGTAGAATTGACAACATGGTGTCTCAGCTACGATCTCCACAAGCTGGAATTGCATTGATAACCACCCTCTTTATTTTTGCCATTTCTGTTGAAGCTCAGCAGTTTCCTGCACCACACCATAAGGAGCTACATATTCACATCACAAGCTGGAACTCCATGTTTAATTCACTGACAGCAGATATATCCAGCAGCAAACATAGCTCTGATCAAAATACAGAGGGGAGAAGATGAGAGTCTGCACACTCTTCCTAAGGCATGTACGTATGTGCAAGTGCCAGGTTCTGCACCTGGATCGGGGCAACTCCAAGCACAAATACAGGCTGGGCGATGAATGGATTGAGAGCAGCACTGAGACGGACTTGGGGATACTAGTGGATAAAAAGCTGGACACTATATTAATGAAGGATTAAACCCAGGCTAAGCCCATCAGAACTGCTCTTAGTGACACCTTCTGAGCTCATCCAAAGGATGGAGTAGGTTATATTTTCATGTATCAACACAGCACCTGGTTTTCATTCAGGAAGGCTACAGGGAGTGTAATTTATTTTAGATTATAATTGCTGGGTTTCTTTTCTTCCATACAAAGGAAATCAGCAAAGCAGAGATTATAACTTTAATTAGATATTTCCACACCCTCTAGCTTTCAGGTTATTGTTTTTCTCAAGTAACTTTCTCAACCTCTGTTGCTCTTCTGTTGAAATAGATGTAGTATGTAAGATCTACTACAGCAGCCCTTTAAAAAAATAAATTTTCATCTAAATTAGTATTACTTGCTACTAGTAGTTTCTGTTAGTTCTATGTGAAAAAAAAATTTTATTTTTTTCAGATTTAGGTGTTTTGTTTAGAATAAAAATTATATAAATTGAACACAACTTTATAGAAGTAGAAAAGAATTTTTTTGTCAATAACTTTTTGTTGTAAACTATTTCTGCAAGCAGAAATGTGTCCATGCTCATGGCAGTTGAAGATTATGAAATAATTTGCATGATTATCAATAAAGCTAGTGATCACAAATCTGAATTTGATCAAACCAGAAGAATAAACATACTTCAAAAGGTCATGCTAAAAAATGCTTGATTTGAGAAAATTTGTGAGCTGTATAATCTTGTTTACATTTGCTGACACGCAGACTTAGATAGAGGAAAAAAGCCCAAAAAAATGAACTATTCTCTTTCTCTAAAAAGAAATATCATAAAAGATGGTTTTACAGTAATTTTAGCTATGTGTATTATTTGCTCGGGACAATTCTGATGGAACTTAAGAAAGTGAGGATATTTTCCCAGGTCTGACCTGAGACAAAGAAGTTAAGCTAAAAAGATGCTCATTTCCAACTCAACTGTGTTCCCCTTTAGGAGCACTGTTCAATCAACATCTTCCATACCATATTTAAAAGATGCTGCAGCAGAGAAGAAATACCAGTTGATTCCCACTTTTAAGACAAAAGTTTATGATCATCAGTTTAAGGCAAAAATTTGTCTATATTACTTTTAAAGTAAAAATTACACCAAAGACCAGCTATTGGAACTTTATGTAATTATACCATATTAGGTGTTCTGAGTTAATGTATTTTGACTACTTACAAAGAAATTTCGTAATCATTTACTAATCAATTTAGTAATTGTTTCAGCCTTATGTCCTATTACATTTAGTAATTAAGGTGGTGCCAGTAACAATCAGTCAGTTATAAACACTTAAACTATAAACGTTTAAGATCCTGTTTTCAAGACTGACTTCAGTAGTGTTCATTTGACGAGAACGTACTATACCCACCCAGTGAGTAAATGTGACTGATTCATTAAAAAAATACAACAATCTCAGAGAAGTTTCTTAAATATAATCTCTAATATAGATGAGAAAATTTTTGACATGATCCAGAGAAAGGGAAGAAAACTTTTAACTAACAGCCTTCAGTCATTCCACAGACTTCTTGCTTAACTTTGGAGAGATGTCTTTTAAAATATTTTGCTCGTATATTTATGTCATTTAGCTGGATAAGAAAGGCCATACTCACCGGAAAACAAAGCTATAATTGTAAAAGTACTATGGCAATGGGCCATATGCTTTTGTTGGCATAGATTATGTCAATTAAGGAAATACTGGAATTATTATGGATGGAGTCCCCTGAAATGTGAGACTCGCTAAGTTTGCAGAGAGCACCAAGTTGGGTGTCAGTGTTGATCTGCTTGAGGGTAGGAAAACTCTACAGAGGGATCTGGACAGGCTGGACTGATGGGCTGAGGCCAATGGCATGAATTTCAATAAGGCCAAGAGCCGGGTCCTGCACCTGGGTCACAAAAACCCATAACATGTTACTGGCTTGGGGAAGAGTGGCTGAAGAGCTTGCAGAAAAGGACCTGGGGGTGTAGGTCGGCAGTTGGATGAACATGAGCCAGCAGTGTGCCCAGATGGCTAAGAAGGCCAATAGCATCCTGGCTTATATCAGAAATAGTGTGGCCAGCAGGACCAGGGAAGTGATTGTGCCCCTGTACTCGGCACTGCTGAGACCACACCTTGAGTACTGTGTTCAGTTTTGGGCTCCTCACTAAAGGAAAGACGTTTAGGTGCTGTAGCATGTGCAAAGAAGGGCAACAAAGCTGGTGAAGGACCTGGAGCACAAGTCTTCTGAGGAGAGGCTGAGGGAGCTGAGATTGTTTAGCCTGGAGAAATTGTTTAGCCTGGAGTTGTGGTCAATGGGACAGAGTCTAGAAGTCCTGTGTCTGGTGGAGTCCCTCAAGGGTTGGTACTGGGACCAGTACTATTCAATACATTCATCAATGACCTGGATGAGGGAACAGATTGCACTGTCAGCAGAACAGGTTTCGATTGGATATTAGGCAAAACTTCTTAATTGAAAGGGTAGTCAAGTTGGAACAGGCTGGTGGTATTTAAAAGGTGGGTAGACAAGGTGCTTAGGGAGGTAGTTTAGAGGTGGAATTGGTAGTGTCAGGTTTATGGTTGGACTCGATGATCTTAAAGGTCTTTTCCAACCACTATGATTCTATGATTTTATGATTATCCCACATCCCAGTCTTCACATAGCATATTTCTGTCCAGGGTGGAGTCTTCTAAGGAAAGTTCATGATGGCTCTGGCGCTCTCCTCCTAAACCATCATTGTCTTCCTTCTCGATAGTGAATATTTTCTTTCTTCACACTTTCTCCAGTCTGCAGTGGATTGGTTCCTTTTTCTTGCAACTTTCTGCAGCTGGTTTTCCTGGGTGCCAGCATCTGAACTTCCCAAGCCCTTTTACTGGATCACCTGCTTCCCTCTCTGCAGTTCTCCTGGATTACTCCCCAAAGCCTTGCAGAGCTGAATTAGTGACATCTTGTGACATGAGCACATTTCCTTTTTCTCAGTTTGGACTCATCCTGATCATTGCCTGATCCCAATCCATTACAGAATATATTATAATTTAAGCTCAGTAGAAGTTCATAAAATTGTAGGTGTTGTTACCTCCTGATTTAGTAAAGGTAGATGCTTCTCACAACAAAGTGTCTGTCTTTGTGGAAGAGCTTCCTATGCTTAAAATCAAACAGGAAATATACAGTGGATTAAGTAATAAGCAAGGATTTTCACAGCTTACTTTCAGAGTGCAGATGTTGACCGTGATCTTTTTTTGGAACCACGAGGAAGAAACTGTGATTTATTAGAGATGCTGAAGTTCTGTTACATGGCAGCTACAGTTTGTGTACATGCTTCAAGGGTAGTTGTTTCTAAACTTTTTTTTTTTTTTGTACTTTCTTGTGTGGCCTTAGTGTCTCTTTAAGGCTGTTGTGTGGGAATGAAATGTTTAGTGAAGGATCAGATCCAAAAATAGAAAAGAAATAGTTCTGAACATCAGCAACCATCTGAAGTACAAAGCCTAATGATGAATATCATTATTAAAAGTATGAAATGGTAGAAATGCTACTGAAGTATTCATTTCTAGTAACAGTTTATTTATTCTGTCTCCAGTAAGATAAGTGTTCTGGAGAAACTCTATGGAAAGATGTGAAATTTAAGGTAGTAAATGGAAGTTTCCCACCAATGGGTTTTAAAAGCTGTAGCGTACACTCAGTTACAGCAGAAAGTCTGGAGGAGGCTTCCTTCTGGCTGCTGTCATGACCAAATTATTTACAAAAATAAAAGCAAAACCTGCAAAAGCTTACGTCTCCTGGAATTTCCTCTTTCAAAGCTATACCAACTGAAAACCCTATTAATAAATGTGTGGGGTTTTTTAATCCACAACCACTGTTGTGGCTTGAAGGTGGCTCTTCCTAAATAATATGTAAGAATACTTCTGATGATGTTTCGGCCCATGTGCCCTCTTTATAGAGGGGTGGTATGTCAGGCAGATGTTGATGTTTCAGTTTACAAGGTGAAAGGTCATGGAATGTTTTGAATCTTGATTTAGGCCCAGGAACAAGTCCTGTGGCTGCTTGGGAAGAATATTCTCAGCTGAGAAGCAAAACATTCCACGGTCCTTAACGAACTCAAACATCAACATCTGACCTTCATGCAGTGGCATGAATGAAAGATTTAAAATCCAAGAATTGTACCATTTTAGATATGAGTTCTGCAATGTGTCTGGCATTGCTGTATGGTGACTCCATAATTTTAAGTTACATGTTGTACCAGGGACATTTTGTTCACCTAACAAGAAAAGGAAAAATAAGTTTTCCAAAGGGTCATCATTCCTTTTATATAGCAAGTATATAAATGGCTGCAGAATTTTAAGTCAAATAAGTTAATATAAATTTATTTTATAATAGATGAAAATTAAAAATTTCCTTAAAGATACTATAGTACAGTCTTCCAAAACTGAGAAAACTTTCAAGCTTCGAGTAACTACTTCAAAGCATGAATTAAACTAAAAAATATTTTAATAAAGGTTTAAGTTACAAATAACTTATCAAGTGTTAAAATTAGGCATGTCACACTTTTGTTTTCAGATGTAATCGTTGAAGTTGTTATAAAGGTTAATATTAATTCCACTGTGTAAAAAAACTCTAAATGTATACAAATGTGTACTACAGATCTAAATAACCATCTGTACAAAACATATTTTTATATATTATTAAATCTTCTTCTGCTACCCTTCATAATTCTTCTGTGGCCCACATCGAATGAGTTTGGCCCAAATCCATTTTCTGGATGATACACTAAGAGTTTTCCTACTTCATTGAGGCATATCTAAATCTAAGCAAATCAACGTCAGCTTTCCTTGTACTCCTCAAGATCTCCAGGAGGAATTAATCTGATCCTAAAGGAAGTATCTAAGATGTGTATGAGGAATGTCCTTCTGTAGTGGCCTGTTTCACTATACTGACTGTAAAGGAGGACTCCCTGTAGTTAATCAACTAAATTTAACTAATCCTACTGTAGACAGCTAAATTTAGACAACTAAACTTAGGTGGGAGGAATTCCTCCACAACAGTTTACATGCCAGTTAGAAACGATGATCTCACTGTCGTGGGAAAAGATGAAACTGACTGTTTGTCTTGGTGAGAGTGAAGGCATAGTATCAAGACATGGGGAAGCTTTCACAATTGCCCCATTCTGTGTCTGTTTTGAGAAGCTACTGGAGACAAGCATTAGTCACTCGAGTGTGTTCCTCATGCGGTGAACTTTAAAACTGATTTATAGTAATTTCATTGCTATCTTCTCATGATTATATGATTTTATTTGCCTGCATCTTCTCACTCAGGGTGAAATTGTTATGCTCTTAAACTGCGCAGCCCTGAACACACTTGCAGTGGGAATTAATGGCCAGGGATCAGGAAAAGTATAGAAAAATCTCAGTTCTTTTTTCCAAGTATGTTTCTGGCATAGTATGTGATACTGGGCATTTATAGCTCTGTTTCCTTCTTTGTATATCATCTGTTATATTCCAAAGTAATTTTTGCAATAACTACCATGATGGCTTTCCATTTCAGGTATTAGCTTCTAGGTATTCCAGTAAGACCAATTATGCATTTATGTAAGTAATGAGGTATTTTTTATTTGTTGACTAGACCATTCTGGAAGGTGTAGTTCAGAACATCTTATTTTAGCTGCATTTTTTCTTGATTTAAAAGCTTGGGATGGAGGAGTTGGAAATTTACACCAGCTGCCTGACAAAAGCTTAGAATTTTGCACTTGGCAACCAGTCTGTTTGAGATGGAGAGAGATGGTCTTACAAGACTGGTAATTATTTGTAGTGCATTAAATTGATGCAGGATGACAGTCTTTTCCCTTTAACACTGTATTGCAAGTTTGATGGAATAGTCCTCAGAGTTTCATTATTCTGGAATTGTCCATCTATTTAAAAAGTCATAACTGAATCTACTTTAAAGGTTATTTAAGCAGCAGGAAACATCTCACATCCCCTTTACCTGGCAACCTACCAGACTGCTTGACATCTCTGCCTTCATCCCCTGACTGCATTTTGCAAACTATGCAAGTAGAAAATTCAAATCATATGAATGTATTTTCAGAGAAAACATCCATGCTAAGATGCATTTCATCCATATGATCCCTGTAATTTAGAATACTGCCGTATCTGCTGAAGCAAACATTAAAAAAGAACAAAGCTTTCTCATGTGAGAAGCTTTTTTTAGATTTCTTTTAGTAATAATCAGAAATAGTACCACAATATAATGTAGCTCCATTTAGGCATTTGTAGGTGGTGTGTGAAGAACATTATCTTAAGAAAAAGAATGTAGAAAGCATTTTCGTTCAGACTCAACACAGTGGTAACAGCTAAGCAGATTTGCTTCTAAAAAGGCCTTATGGTAATTAATTCAGCAACTCTTACAGTTTTCACAGAATCACAGAATCACAGGGGTTGGAAGGTACCTCAGGAGATCATCTAGTCCAACCCCCCTGCCAAAGCAGGTTCCCTACAACAGGTTGCACAGGAAAGCGTCCAGGTGGGTTTTGAACATCTCCAGAGATGGAAACTCCACAACCTCTCTGGGCAGCCTGTCCCAGTGCTCCGTCACTAGATGACAGAGTTGGTTCTGACCTGCAAATGAACATAAGGAATTGGAAACCTCTCAATTATTGTTTCTAGGAGACATTTCTGGAGATATTTTTAAGCATAAAATAGTTTTGCCTTGTCTCACCATCTGAAGCAGTATTTGATTACCAAGGTTGATTTGCAAAATTTCTGAAGAATAGTTAAAAAAGCCAATTAATCTTTTGTGGTATTCTGCTCACGTTGGTCCATTGTATATAATTGTTTTACAAAATTAAAAAAAACCAACAACCAACAAACCCACAAAACAACAAACAAAACAGCTGCAGAGGTTTGTTTTCAATAAAGAAGAAAAAAAAAAAGTTGAGGTAGCTAGAGACAATCACTCTTGACTTGTTCTGGAGTTCAGTACGAATCATAGATAGAGTTTAAGAATTCTAATTTTAAAAGTCTGTAGTGCCGTCCGAAATAGAATGATTTTCCTTGTTTAATGATTATATTCTGCTTACTTGATCTGTACTGTAGAATGCGTAGAAAACATGCAATCATAGAATCATAGGATGAAAGCATAAATCCAAATTGTTTTCAGTTTTCATGTTCATAATCTAGATTACACACTGGCAGAGCAATATTTTGTTATGGCCAGTTATAACCGAAGAGTTTATAGGGCAAAAATTAGTTTATAATTTTCAGTTCATTTCCTCTATTTGTAGACCACGACATAAATTTGAACATATTCTGATCAGAGTCCTGCTGTCATTCTAACATCATGCTTGGTAAAAGACATGTCATGAAATCCTCTCCTCCGTGGAGATTTCTATTTTATCTCATGACCCTTTAGTACTAGCCAGTTCTGAATGCAGAACAGAACACTGACTCTTCCAGACAAGTGCTGTAAACATTAGTCTTTGTAATCATGCTCTCGTCCCTTCTCCAGTCAATTCTGAATCTCTTAATCAGTAGCAAAATTCAGAAGGAATACTGAAAAATATGATCCTTCAGAACAACATTGTGATTAGGAGATATGGCTATAAGCCAACTCAGGATACCTCTTTCAAGATGTGTCCCAGTGCTCTGAACACTGAACCATTTTGTGAAAAACAAGAATCACATGTCTTTCTGGTTTGAAAGCTCATTTTCTTGAAAAACAGATTAGAATGTCTTACCTTCAAGAGAAAGACTGTGAGTGTTATCCAGAGGAATAACTTCCTCTGTACCTGTGAATGGGAGGAGGGGGCAATTATCTTCCCACAAAGAAATGGCATTTAAATCACAGAATCATAGAATGGTTTGGGTTGGAAGGGATCTTTAAAGGTCCTCTAGTCAGGTTGCTCAGAGACTTGTCCAACCTGACCTTGAATGTTTCCAGAGATGGGGCTTCCACCACCTCTGGGCAACCTGTGCCAGTGATTCACCACCCTCACTGTAAAAAAATTCTTCCTTTTATCTAGTCTGAATCTACCCTCTTTTAGTTTAAAACCATTAACCCTTGTCCTATCACAACAGACCCTACTAAAATGTCTGTCTCCCATCTTCCTTATAAGCCCTATTTAAGTGTTGTGAAAGGCCACAACAAGGTCTCCCAGAAGCCTTCTCTTCCATCCCTCTGATCATATTCATTGCCCTCCTCTGGACCTGCTTCAATAGGTCCATGTCTTTTTTGTGCTGAGGACTCCAGAGCTGGACGCGGTACTCCAAGTGAGGACTCAACTAGAGCAGAGCAGAGGAGCAGAATTACTTCCCTCAACCTGCTGGCCATGCTTCTTTTGATGCAGCCCAGGATATGATTGTTTTTCTGGGTTGAGTGCACACATTACCGGCTCATGTCCAGCTATTCATCCACCAGGACCACCAAGTCCTTCTCCACAGGGCTGCTCTCAATCCCTTCATCCACCAGCCTATATCGATATCAGAGGTTGCCCTGACTCAGGTGCAGGACCTTGCATTTGTCCTTGTTGAACCTCATGAGATTCACATGAGCCCGCTTCTTAAGTTTGTCCAGGTCCCTCTGGATGGCATCTCGTCCCTCAGGTGTGTCAACCGCACCACTCAGCTTGGTGTCATCTGCAAATTTTCTGAGGGTGCAGTCAATCCCATTGTCTGTGTCACTGATGAAGATGTTAAACAGTACTGGTCTCAATACAGACCCCTGAGGTACACCATTCATCACTGATCTCCATCTGGACATCGAGCTGTTGGCCACTACTCTCTTGATGTGACTGTTCAGCCAATTCCTTATCTTCAAAATAGTCCTTCTATCAAATCCATATCTCTCCAATTTAGAGAAAAGGATGTTGCGAGGGACCATGTCAAAGGCCTTACAGAAGTCCAGATAGATGACATCCATAGCTTTTTCCTTGCCCACTGATGCAGTCACTCCATCATAGAAGGCCACTAGGTTGGTCAGGCAGGACTTGCCCTTGGTGAAGCCATGCTGGCTGTCTTGGATCACATCCCTGTCTTCCATGTGCCTCAGCATAGCTTCTAGAAGGATCTGTTCCATGATCTTCCCAGGCACAGAGGTGAGGCTGACAGGTCAGTAGGTCCCAGGGTCTTCCTTTCTACCCTTTTTAAAAATGGGTGCAATGTTTTTCTTTTTCCAGTCACCAGGGACTTTACCTGACTGCCATGACTTTTCATATATCATGAAGAGTGGCTTTGGTACTAAATCAATCAATTTCCCCCTG
>NW_010295020.1:27731-31692 GCF_000700745.2 Antrostomus carolinensis
CTTGGCAACTACATCAGTCAATTCCCTCAGGACTTTTGGCTGCATCTTGTCAGGTCCCATAGACTTATGTATATTCCTCAGGAGGTCTTAAACCTGGTCTTGAACCTGATTAGAGTGGGAGGGACTTTCCTCCTCCAGTCCCTGCCTTGAGGTCCATCCACTTGAGGAGCATGAGAAGAGAGATTGCCAGTGAAGACTGAGGCAGAGAAGTTATTGAGTACCTCAGCCTTCTCCTCATCTACTGTTACCAGTTTGCCAGTCATGTTCATTGAGGTGGGTACACTTCCTCTGACCTTCCATTTCTGTCTGACATTCTTATAGAAGCCTTTATTCTTTGCATCCCTTGCAAAGTTCAGCTGCAGCTGTGCGTTGACCTTCCTGATCCCATCCCTACACAACAAAGCAGTGTCCCTGTACTCTTCCCAGGACGCCTGTCCATGTTTCACTGCCTGTGCATTTCCTTCTTGCCCTTTAGTTTGACCAGCAGGTCTCAACTCAGTCATTCTGGTCTCTTGCTTTTCTTGCATGATTTCTTATACCTTGGGTTCAAGAACTCTTGCGCTCTATGGTAAGCATCCTTAATGATCTGCTAGCTCTGTTCTGCTCCCTTGTCCCTGAGGGCAGTTTCCCAGCGGCTCCTATTGACTAACTGCTTGAACAGCTGTAAGTTTGCTTTCCTAAAATTCAGGGTGCTGACTTTACTCTTATCCTGTCCATATCCCTCATGCCTGCAAACTCCACCAGTGCATGATCACTGCAGTCCAGGCTGCCTCCAATCTTGACATCACCGATTAGCTCACTTGCATTAGTGACCAACAGCATCAGTATTCCTCATGGAGGTGGTCACGATATGGGGGGTAGGCCTTTCTGACCTTGGTAACACCTCTGGTATAGATGGACTGTCATTCACATCATCAGTTGACTCATCTTTCAAATCCAGAGTCTCATATGTGTTATAAAGAGGTACCTGGGAAGGTGAGGTGGGCAAAGAGTTCATCTGCTGCCCCAAGCATAGACTTGTCTCCATTCACTCCTTTCCTTTAAGCTACTGCCTTCTGCCTGGTTGAGGGAGGAAGGGAGGACACAGGATCCCCTTGATCTTTTTTTTTTTTTTTTTTTCCTGGTTGCTGTTCCTGCTTCTGTCTCAGGGAGGACAGAGCATGGTTCCACCAGTCTCTCTCTTTCTCGGAGTCCTGGCTGCTCCTTAACCTGTCCAGTTCTCATAGCTTTGCGACCAAGTTGAGCAGATCACCCACTTAGTCACACCTCACACAGCAGTTCTCACTACTGCCATCAGGTACTAGTGAAAGGCTCTGGCACTTCTTGCAGCCTGAGAGCTGAACAACTGCGTGTTTTTGTGGGAGCTCTGTCTGGGTAACCACATCAGTCCTGGCAAGTGCAGAGGACAAAGCTTTCTGTCAGGTAGATAACATAGTTAAGCTCTTTCTTGGAGGGTGATGGCCACCAATTGAACTCGCCTTCTTAACTGTTAGGGTGATGATGCCCTTCCTGCATACCCTTCCATATATGTGCTCTCCTTGGCTATATCATTTTTGAAATGGTGTCACTTGGAGACCCCATCTTGAAGGATTCAAGCATTTCAACACATAAAGAACCTGTTCGTGCACTGAAGATAGTGCTGTCATATAGGTAACTGAAGCCTTCCCTTGAACAGGCCAAGTGCTTCTTAAAAAAAAAATAACCAACTCAATGGACCAGCTACCAGAACCCATGAAAATAACTACAATACTCTGAAGTACCAATGAGCCATGGGGAACCCTCTTAGGTATTTAATGATCAGAGTAATTTCTGTCAGTGCTAGAGTTTCAACTCTGAAAACAATGGATTCAGTTACTCTAGCTGCATCTGCATTAGACTGGTATTGTATCAGCAGAGTACCCTCTAAGTGAATCTCCTGATTTTCTTCTTCCTAACACACTTTTGGTACTGCAGAGCAGCCTTGAGCACGTGGACTAGATTCCTCCACAGGACTCAAATCCAGGAGCAGGCCTACAACACTCCATCTGCTGACACTCAGCTCACAGGATCACATTAGAGCTCATCTGAGGTAAATCTCCTGATATACAGGTCTCGGCAATTTTTGTGTCACTCTAGAGGTCCACTCCTATTGCACTGCATTATTTACTGAGGCAGATGCAGTCTTAGAGTGTCTATTCGTCTAGCTATCACAGCAAGAAAAAATAATGCTCAAGCTCCAGTGCACTGTTGTGACCCACTGAAGACTTAAAGATGCTTTTAAGGAGCACACACCAAGTCTTAATGAGCAAACTGGTGCCTTCCTTATGCTTTGGTTCTGTCACATGTAGATCTGCAGTAGCAGGTGGTTTTCTTAATATAGGCGAGACAGCTGGGCTCTTGTCATGGCAGGCACAGGTACACCTGCTTCTGCTTCCTCTTTGGTGGTTGCTCTTGATCAGGCTTGCTTTGCACAGTTAAAAGCAATGTTGCAGTGTTTAGATATTTTAGCAGTCACTCAGCTGCTCTCATCAAATTAGACTGGACTTGTAGAGTAGAAGTAGAGCTGGTCACTAGCCAATTCAGTTCTTCACTTCTACCTTCTCACCTGACACAAACTGAAGTTTGGCAGATAGGTTGCTAACAGTTTTCTCAAGAAGGCTGGCTTGTTTTCCTTTACACTTGCTATTTTTGGTTTAGTCTGGTTTGTTGGTGTGTTTTTTTTGGTTTTTTTTTTTTTTAGAGGAGAGTTGTGGATGGAATGAAAAGTTGATTGAAAAAGTATAAAGGAGAAGGTAAGGATAAAGTCTCTTGCTTCAGAGGTGGCCCATGATACTAAAGTTGTCTTATGCTGTGACCCCTGAAACTGCAACAAGTTGTGAATGCACTAGAAAGCTTTGCCCATTGTCCCCTTAGCAAAAGGCAGACATATAGCCAGTATACCCCAAATCTTTCTATTTAATAGATGTCATAAATGAAAACAACTTGAATGAATGGTTGTCAATAAGCAGGCTGTTGTTAAAATTTACTGAGTAGGTCAGTGTGAGTATAATTAGAAGTAATAGGGTGAAAGTTAGCAAAGTAAAATATCAGCTAAATATCTGGAAAGCACTTTGAATAGAGAAGTGTGTTGGGCTGTGAAACTTTCTCTCCTAGTGTTGAAATCCTTGCATATGTATTCATCATTTATATTCTGTACTGGTTTGCCTTTCTAATGTGATATGAAAATCTATGAAAATTATTGGGAAATTTTGGCACCTCTGATTTAATCCTAGCAGTATATATCTCTAGTGGGGCAAATAGTGAGCCAAGTATCATAGATCAGAAATAACCAGATGGCAGCCCAGAAGGGCTCTAATGTCTGCTCATATGTGGAGTAACAGGGTACCAGGCTGTGGGATGATGACACCCTGTTGCCTGCTAGCACTTTGTGTCAAGACAAAAACTTTAATTGCCCCAAAAGTGGATCAGTGCCTGAAACAGCCTCATATGTGCCAAGTGATGACTGATAATGTGTTATCTCTTCATCTTCTCATCAGATACAGATTTAATGGGAGACATTCTCTACTTCACTATTAGTAGCAACAAGTGCATGGCAAACTCTAGGTTGTGCAATGAGGTGCAACTGCACAGGCATCACCCATCCACCCCAGTATGTTGCCACCATCTTTGAAGTCTCAGTCTTTGGTGACCTTCTGACACCATGGCGAGAAGAGACGTGCTCCTTTCCATACCTCTGACCCAATGTGTGGCTTTTGACAGACTGAGCAGCCCAGGAGCAGTTTGACAGTAACACCCCTGGTGTTGCTGCTGCCTTGCAGCACACTATGTGCATTCCTCCTTCCTCAGCAGACATCTAAAGTCAGTGTGCGCCTTGGCTCTTCCTAATGAGTAAACTGTCAGAGCATACCTGCTGTAGAGGCAGCCAGTTTCTTGCATGTCACGACTTTCACGTGACCCAGCTGAGCTGAACTGACTTCTTTCC
>NW_010295020.1:31729-32284 GCF_000700745.2 Antrostomus carolinensis
ACCATTAATTAGAGGTGACTGTGAGTAGCCACAGGGAGTCCATGAGCTGGAGCTTGTACTACTGATCTGAGACACAGGATGGCTTACTATCATCACTGGTTCTTGAGCAGAGCCACAATCTGGAAGTTTGTGGGGCAGAACATGCCTTGCCTGTCACTCCAGAAGGGCACGGGTCTTCCACTGGGATTGTGTCATAACTATTAGTTCCCTGTGTACATCTCTGATACCCTAATATACCATCTTATTGCCCCTACACACCAATATTCAGGCAACTGAATTCTGCTCAGCATGTGGGATTTGCCTCCAGACCCACACAGAGTCTACAAGCAGGTGTCCATAAGTATGCTAGGTGAGAGCCTAGCAATAACATCAAGTGTTGGAGCTGACTGACATGTGGATACCTAAGGCAAGTTTAATAACTTTACAAGTGCTGCTAATTCTACTGACTGAAGCTGTGATAAAGTTGCCTAAAGGTAGGCGTCTAGTGACATCAGAGATGGCATCCTGCTTGCCTTCTACCTCTGGACAAAGAATCACAGAATCACAGAATGTTGG
>NW_010295021.1:0-24552 GCF_000700745.2 Antrostomus carolinensis
TCTAGCCAGGGTCAACCCACCACAGGTAGAAATATTTTTTTTCCACAGTAAATTGAATTATAAAGTAAAAAATAATAAATAAAGTGAAGGTGATGTTTGTACCTCTACTGAGTACTTATGAAACTGGATTTTTTCAGAAACTTTTTTTTATTCTGATAATTACCATCAATTTCAAGACAAGGAAGGCATAAGGGAGAACTGAATATTATAACATATAATTTTACCTGCCTCACTGACAGGAGGGAAGCCAGTGAAGTAAGCAACAATCAAATCTAGTAATCATATTCATTTACATTATGTATGTTGTAACTGGTATTTTATGAAATTATACTCAGTTACATTATTATTGTACTTTTATTGTTATTTTAATAAATAATAATTAAAATATGTTGCAGTTATTTATCATTTTTATCTTAATATTTTAAATTTCACTATCTTTGTAGAAGCCTCAAAGCATTCTCAACTAAGAAGGTAAGTCTAATTTTGCATTTCTACATCATAGGATGAATATTAACATAAAATACTAATGCTTGGGGATTATAGTCTTCATAATTTCCCCACCCTGTGTCTTTTTCTCTTCATAAATATACAAAAAAAACATCTCACTGGTCTGTTTGCAATCTCTTCTTAACACTTTGTGCTTCTGAAATGACTTTAAAAATCCCATTGAAATGACTAAGGAATAAGTGTTCTATGACCTCAGTTTTTCATAGGATTCTTGTGATTATCTTTACAGTGGTTATACTGGTTATACTGTATCAAATCTTCTCATCTAACACAGTATTTCACAGAATCACAGAATCACAGAATCACAGAATCACAGAATGTTGGGGATTGGAAGGGACCTCGAAAGATCATCTAGTCCAATCCCACTGCCGGAGCAGGAACCTAAACAATTTTACACAGGAAGGCGTCCAGGCGGGTCTTGAATGTCTCCAGAGAAGGAGACTCCACAACCTCCCTGGGCAGCCTGTTCCAGTGCTCTGTCACCCTCACTGTAAAGTAGTTTTTTTCTCAAGTTTAAGCGGAACCTCCTGTGTTCCAGCTTACACCCATTGCTCCTTGTCCTATCATTGGGCATCACTGAGAAGAGCCTGGCTCCATCCTCATGACATTTGCCCTTAACATATTTGTAAACATTAATGAGGTCTCCCCTGAGTCTCCACTTCTCCAAGCTAAAGAGACCCAGCTCCCTCAGCCTTTCCTCATAAGGGAGATGCTCCACTCCCTTAATCATCTTGGTGGCTCTGCGCTGGACTCTCTCAAGGAGTTCCCTGTCCTTCTTGAACTGTGGGGCCCAGAACTGGACACAATATTCCAGATGCGGCCTCACCAGGGCAGAGTAGAGGGGGAAACAGATTTTGCCTAGAGGGTTTCCAGAGCATAAAACCTCTCCCAGCACAGTGCAGCCATGGCAGACCAGCCCCACTGTGACCAGCAGACAGGTAGTGCAGCTGTGGCCACACTTATTTCCTCACATGAAGCCAGAGCCTGTCCCTGCTTAGCCCTACCTGGTCATGTCTTCTGCTGCTTCCAGCAGGAGGTCGATCAAGGTACATACAGGACAAGCAGCCAGTAAGTTGTAGTGGCAAGACAGCACAAGCAAGGGTTTAATGGGGAGGTAAAAGCCTCCTGGATACTACTAGAAAGCCATAACATGTGCACTGAGTGCGTCCTCATGTGTCTCCCTGTGTTGATGATAACTCCAACCCTCAAGTGCGGAATAATGCTTTCCCATTCTTACTGCTCCTTTGCTTTCTTACACATCTTACACACCTCATACAACTGCTAAAACCGGTTGTGAATGGTGAATATTCTTCCCCAGCAGATTAGAGTTCCCATTAAAGGCAGATTGGTCAGATTTGCAATGCCTTTAATAAAAAATAAAAGAAATCTTGCAAATGTAGCATGCACAGTAAGGTTTATAGATGCATCTATTGAATGCAGGAACACTAACACTGCTATATATGTTAACACATCATTAATTCTTCGTTGAAAGTTCAAAGGAATTATTTTAATTTATTGTGCTTTTTAACTAAAGAAGTGCATCATTATATGTTTAAATATATGCCATCATCTCTGAGAAAGATTCTCTCAGAGAACAACCAGTACACAGTTTAAAATGCAAAATAAAGAACTACAGAATATAAATAGTATGGATACAAGATTATAATCCAGGTAAATATAGAAGTATTGACATAATGTGTCCAAATCACAGTAGACTCCAATTTATGCCGTAAAATAAAAAGCAATCTCTTTGTTTTTAGATTTTTTCTTGTCATTGGTAAAGAATTTTCTGTTGGTTATTTTTTTCCTCCTAGAAGTGCAAACTTCTTCATGTCAGCAATTATGCTTGCTTTGCAGAGTAGAGGACAGCATGCATTTTTTTCTTTTACTGCTGACTCTATCCACATTTTGCCTGATATGCTTTTCTATCCCCACCTTCACCTTCTGCACCCTGTGAACATAAAAGATAAAAAATAGATTAAATTCAAGGGAGTTGAAGAAACTGAAGTGATCACACAGGCTTGCTTTCCTGTGCTCAGAGTAATGTCACTTTTTCCAGAAAAAAGAATCTCTCATATACATGTGGGGTGCAAATGAAAGTGTATTATTACATTACAAAATGCAAGTCCACATTTTGACATAGTCTCTTATTGTTAAAGTATATTCATTGCAATTAAAGGTAACATTTAACACATATAAAGGGAGCAAAATGCAACCCAAAAAATCTCTGGGACATGAAAATTTTGTGAATTTACCATGATTGTTATTCGAAGAGGCCGTCTTAAGATTTTTCTAAAACAATTGTATTCTGCAATTAACATTTTTAGTGCCTGTTGCAAATAAAACCTATATTTTGTGTAAGAGAAAATATTACTCTTCTGATTTCAATCAGTTTGATAATCTAAAGGATTTATTTTGTCTTTATATATTAAAGTGCAAACAGAATTATTTTTAGCATTTATTTCCACAGGAGTGTTGATTGATGTACTGCTGTAGCACAGGCATTCTCATTGTGTCCATGTATATGTGTTTGCACATCTGAGATGGAGACCTTTTATTTCTTTCTTTCTCTCTTCTCTCTCTTTTCCTGGCAAGAGCAGAAGGATCTATTTTTTGACAGACTGCCACTCTCAAGAGAGCATAAAATCTGCATTTCCTTTCATCTATCTGGATTAGTGGATTATACTGCAGTCTGCTTGGTGACTGAGATGCTTTATATCCTTCATCTTTGAGTTCTTAATACTAGTATAACAGCAACAGGTGTGTTTCTAAGATTTGGCATGTGTTGGAGAGTGAGAGGTTTTATCACATAGCTGATTGAAATCTTATAACTTTTTTTTTCTTTTTTTTAGAGACCTCATTTTGGCAACCAACAGTATCGTAATAAGAAAGTCATGCTTTTTATTTTTGTTTCATTTTGTGATAAAAGCACATCAAACAGTAAAGTTGGAAGCCTGCCCCTATTATTTGATCCAGTTTCAGAAGGAAGGAGGGATGGGAGACAAGAGAAGAAGGGAATTAATTAGAGCAGCAAAAATTGTGTGTAAAAAAGAGGGTTTGTATTATGGTCTCAAGTGTAATGCCGGAATATAAAACAAAATTTAATTAAAAAAAACCCCACAACTTTAGAAGAAAGTGCTGTTCCAGTTAACCGTCTCCCAGCTTCTAAAATAATTCTAACAGGTCTAAACTAAAGGCTTCTACCTTGGCAACACCTGCACCCCACAAACAAAAATACCAAAGCTACAAGAAAGAGCAGCTGAGGTATCCTACCATTCCTCACTATGAGGCATGCATCATTCACTCTCACCCTCACTGAGAGCCTCAATGAACCTGGGCCAGAATGAGGATGAAAAAAATTAATTTCATCTACAGGACAGGATTGTACAGTCCGATTATAATATTGGCTCTCGGCAAGTCTGAAATTTAAGTATATCGTGCAGTTTTAGGCTTGAACTTTCTTTCTCCAGGCCTTTCATTTGTAAATCAAACCCTTCCTCTACTTTTATACTCAGTTGCTAATCTGTTTTATCAATAATTAATTCTGCCATCTATCACAGAATGTATGAGTCAATTAATTTCTTGTCTTTGTTTCCTAAATACCTTATTCCTCCATTTTTTTCCCATATAATCTCTAATGATTCTTAAACTTTTCAAACTGCTCTGACACCTATTTAATCCTTACTGTATGTGTTCTTCAATTAAGATCCAGATACTCCTCATACCCTCATAAATCAACTGATATTTACTAAGTATCTAATGTATGTCCTGGCCCTGCCGTAACTGTGAACTTCTTTCATAGTGGGATAGGCTGAACCTCTGAGACCTTTTTTGGATCTTATTAATTGCTTGTGGTAGTGCCAACAATGTATGAATAATTTTTAGAGTCAAGACCATATAGTCGCTACCCAAAGAAGATCATGCAATCATCTGAAGGGAGAAGAGCTCAGAGGAGAAAAAGAACAAAAGGATATTTGTACAAATCTTCTAGTTCTCTGCCTGAGTGAGTAGCCAAGCTGTAGCATTCTGTATTCTCAAGTTAGGGATACAATAAATAAGAAAAAAAAATTCTATCTTGTAGTTATGCTTATTGCATTTTCAAGTTTGTTTTTTGTTTCACTTTACATTTTTTATTCCCTAAAATAATTAAATATTCTTTTTTTTTTTCTCTTCTTTGTAAGTGGAAAGTGATAATAAATGCTTTGGAAATACATTTAGATATTGATGCTAGAAGACACTTAATTACATGCTTCAATTTCAGAATGCTCTGAGCATAGTGGAAACATGAATAAAGGTTTCAGTAGCAGCACACTCAAGGATAAAGAGAATTTCTGGAGGTGGTGGTTGTGCAAGCCAAACCAAATAAAAGTGGTTGATAGGGAATGAAAACTTCATTTTTTAGGCCTGGCAAGGCCAGAAACAAAGACCATGAATTGTAAAGCTAAAAATAGATTGTTATAGCATAGGCACAATGTGGTGTGGACAGCAGGCTAGACAAGGAAACAAGATACAAGACTCAAGCAAGTGAAATGAGGGAGAAGTATCTGTAAGTTCACTAGTCTTTACATTGATATCTCAGTCTGAAACCAACAATAAGACATCTGAAGCAACATGAACAGAATAAAAGTAAAGGAAAGAACTGAAACATTATAAGAAGGAGAAAGAGGGGAAGACAGAATATCTCCATCAGTAAAGCATGAGATAACAATTCAAATAGTAATAGAAAAGAGCTAGATAGTCTGTCCCCTTCTTTGAGACAGTCCAGAAGCACAGACCAGTAACAAGGGAGTGAAAGATGCAATGAGGTCAACTAGGTTAAGAAGTAATAGTCATCCACTACAGCTGTGGAATTTAACAGTTGGCAAAGTCTGGTGTCACTCACAAGGAATTCGCCCAAATAGCTTGCAAGTTTGCACCTAACAAGGTGGTTCATAAAGTGTCTATTACATATTTGGACTAAAATAACATAGATGAAACATTAAAAAGTACATTCATTTGCTAACATGCATTTACTTGACATTGCTGAAATGTATTCATCATTCTGTGCCAAGAACAGTGGTGGAAGCTTGAGGACACTGTAGCACTGTGAGGTGGTAACAATGAATAAATCAATTTTAAAAACACAGAATACTCACTATTTTCCTCTTTTAACTATCAGCTTTATTTGACCATTGTTAGCATAAATTTGCATTATATTATACAGATTTATAATTAATTCCAAATGTAAAAAAGCAGAAGTTATTAAATTGGGAGTTAGGTGCTCCCATGAGAGAACTGCATGGAAGATGGAAGAAACCTTATATTGTGTGAAAAAGGTAGCTGTTATTAGGCTAACAAATTTCTAGTCCTAGATAGTGCCAGAAACTTTAGTCCAACAGTGGGACCTACAAACTCTGCTGCATGGCCGGACTACAGTTACAGACTGTTCCTCTTTTAATCTTCCTAGCTTAGCAGACAGCATGCTAAGTCAATAAAGAGTAAGAACGGTATCCTATGTTCTTTAGGCTTATGGAGGATCTCTCCTGGAAAGCAAAGGGGTTTTCTTAGAAATAGCAACTATTTACAAAGCCAGTAGATGTATCTCAGTAAAGGCTTAAAACACAAGGCACCATGTTTTCATGCATGGGGCACAACTTGAATTTTAGAGACTTCATGATGGTACTAGAAGATCCTGCAGCAAGGTTCCAAGCATGAGTATGTCCACAGTGTTAATATGTCCAGAGCAATTCAGAGAAACTTTCAAGAGCAGCTAACAGAGAGGCATAATTTCTAAACTTTAGCCATTGGAGTTTCAAACTTGCAAAATTTAAAACATTTTGCTTTTTTAGTTTAAAAATAATGTTTCATTCTAAACTTTCCTCTGATATGTTTAATAATGTTATTTCCTTGAAAACAAACATTCTAAACAATTAAAAATACCTTTTATTACAAATTTGGGATTGAATTAATAATGAAAATATTTAATATTAAATATTTTTATCAATATATAGTTTAGGTATATAAAAAACTAACAAACTCAAAAATCTGTTTGCATTTAGTTTTACTTTAAGGCCTTTTCCAAGTCAATGTTTTAAACATAACTATTCCCACTCCACAAATATGATTTACATTCCCTTTTTCATATTATATGACCTTGTATATGTTCAAATTAACCTTACCATATCTTTAACAAATGACATACAGCAACCTTTATTACTAACCTGTGTCCCGATCCGATGTTGGGGATCATTTAAATATCCCGATCCGATGTCGGGGAAGGTTTCGATATGATCCCAAGAGCAAGATTAAGACACAAACGAGGTCACGTGCCGCAGTCCCAGAACACCTTTTATTAGAAGAGTAAAAGAGAATAGCGATAGGACAGGATGGAACGAAAGATGGGAAATCAAGCAAGAAGTCAGGATAGGGCAGCAAAATAGTCACCACCATGGGTCCAGGGGTGAGGCGACAGTGAGTGGTGGGCGAGGAGGTCTCAGTTGCTTGTTCCAGCGGTGATGCGGTGCGGTGCGATGCGGTCAGGCTGTCGTCCTCTCTGTCTCTCTCCTGTCTCTCTCTCTCTGCTCCCATTTCTGCTCTGAACCTGTCTGGCCGTGCCAGTCCTCCTTAAATACCCCTTCGAGGGCTGTAGTTTCCATAGCAATGGCACGTCTCTTCGTGCCCCCCAGCACTTGGGGCAGGGACATGTCCGGGAAGAACACCCCTGAGGGCAGGGCGCCTTCACACAGCAGGGTTCCCAGAACCCGGTGGTCTTGTGACCATCCTTGCAAACAATCTTTGAGACAAGTCTATCACCCTATCTTTTCTTTTGCCAAGCTCAGCAAGTTACCACTTGATAGTCTAATCAAGATAAATGCCCAATTCTGCTGATCATAGTATTAACTTTTCCCTCCACTTGTTCCACTTTGAAATATATTTAGCAACATATGTACTGTATTGTATTTTTCTTATTTTAATAGGAAATACATCAGTTGGATTATACTTCTTTTTCCACAAGACACACCGGATCACTGGCTCATAGGCATTCTATGATTGACTAATACACTCAGCTCTCTCTTTTTTCTGTGTCATTTCAAATGAATGAGGCCAGTTAGTAGCTTTGATTCAAAATCAGTAGTTCACAGCCAATTCTATTCAGTGATCCAGTCCTGTGATTTTAAAATGTTCCACTTATTTAATGGTTGCTGTTAATCATCCTCTTTAGCTACTAATAGAAGAGAACGTATTTCATTTTCTCTCGACAATATGAATACATTACCCCACTTCCTTCCAAAGACAAAAAAGTGTTCAACTAAATGTGTTCAGACTCCACTGTATCATAGGGATGAGCATACATGTCAAGATCTTGACTACTCTCAAAAAAACATCAGGGATCTAATTCTCCTGATGATAAGTCTCCATATATACTACCAGGGAATTTTGTCATCTTTTTGTTTGGTTGGCAAGATACACTGTGAAAAAGGTGGAAATGGAGGATTCACATTAACTGCAGAGTTAAACAGTCATAATTACCTAATGATTTAGCTTTAGACTCATCTTCTAAGTATCAAGAAAGATGAGGAGTGTGAACTTTCAAGCCCTTTTTTATGAAAACAATCCCTGCTTAGGTGTTTTGGTGGAGTCTTTTTCTGAAATAAATGGAATGTCCCTGAACCTATTAAACTTGCAACCAATCTAAAAAACTTTCTTAAGAGAGACATTTGGGACTTTCACTACAGACCTTGGAAAATGTATGTGCTGGTAGGAACTGGGTGGTGGAAAAATGGAGAGGAGCTGGAAGTGAAACATAATTTCCATTCTAAAAAAGATAGATTCAAATTTAACCACAAAAAATGGTAAAGATATAAGAGATCCATATTTTTTTCTTGAAAGTGATCAGTCATCTATTGTAGAAATATATAGAATAATTATTCTGTATTTGTTGCAGTCGCAGCATAAAACTGTGATACCGCTGTCATGGCAGCTAGTCTCTCTTTTTAATTTGCCACTTAGACACTTTTAATCAGTGATTTTCTTCCCCTATCACACACATTTATGAGCTGGGTGACTACTGACTATTAGAGCTTGTTATTAAAGCTGAAATTCTCATTCTTGAGAAAAACAAGAGTCAGAACCAGACTAGCTGCACTGGACCAGCCCATTGATGTTACTAAAAAATGTTTAGGCATTCTTGGTGAAATAATCCAATCCAACAAGAATATTGTTTATTACTGAAAGCTGCTTAATATCTTAACCATTGTTGCCTTGATCTGAGAGACTAGTAGGTAGCATCCCTGAATCTGATCCTGTAGGTGACAAGCACTCCCATATTTTACATAGTGAACCTGTCCAGATTTTTACATGATGGAGAAGGTCTTCCATATACAAAAGATAAGCACTGTGACAGCCTTGGTAATGGAGGATTCCCAGACTGGGTAAAAAAAACCCGACTTGTACTTAGTATTGAGATAAAACAATGAAACAGCAGTTCAAACGCATTACTCTACTACGGAGAAGGTCTTTTATAACTTTCATGTCTGTGAACAAAGACCATAACATGATACTTTCAGGTAAATTTGTTTCTTGTTCACAGCTGAATCACTTGATTTTTGAATATAAATCATCCCTACAGAGTAAACTGTACATGCTTTCATGTAAGTATCGGTGCTAACTTTCTTTTACATGTGTGATACTTCGTAAAATACTCAGATAGTTGATCAGGTTAAGCATGGACTAAATTGGTGTCTTTTCCTGGTCCAGGAGGGGCTCACTGCCACATATATTCCTTCTTGAAGTTTCATTTTCCAGACTAAAATTGTTTTAAATTATCAGACAAAACAGTGGTGCTCACTCACCTTAGGCTGCTAATGCAGAAGGCAGGATTATTTTCTCTGAAATAACTGTCTTCTGCACACATCTCATGTTATCTCAAACTTTTATATTAAATGCCTGACCTCTTTCCAACTAATGATGTATCGGAAACCTTGTTTCTTAGCATATAACCCCTGTTCCTTAAAATGGGCATACTATCTAATAGAGGTAGTCACTGGGACATATGGAATATAACTAGAAAAGTCTTGCAAGGTAGTTTGGGTTTCACTACAGTTTGAGAACTATGTTACAAGCAAGTTTCAGGCTTTTAATTTGAAGTGTTTGGCTATCATGATTTGCATATACATCTCACTGGGATTTTAGGAAACATACATTATTTGGGAGTACAAAAGGAGCTCTGTTAAGATCTACACTAGCTGGAACAGTCAGCAATAATCCTGTTGTGAACCGTATCTTAACTGTGATACAACACTTAGACATATGGACATTAAAAACTTTCCAGGATACATTTGTGAAGAGATGCGGACTTGTATTATAAAGCATTTCTTCTGGACTACAAATAAATCTGAGATGGCAACCAGTGTTCCCTAAACAGCTGGGACAGCACAGCTGGGATTCACAACCTGAGCAAACCTGACAGAGCTTTCTGTAACCTAGGCAGTTCAAAATATCACAAGGAGAGAAGTGAAGAGCATTGAAGTGCTGTAGGCAGCAAGAAACTATGTACATGATACTCACAGCTAGGGATCTCCTAGCAGTAGACATCTGATGAGGTCAGTCTTTTATCATACAAGCTGCAGACAAGGGGAAGATAGACATTATTAATCTTCCTTAGCCTTACTGAGGCATCATTTACCCCATGACCAGATCATTCACCAAGAATGTGAAAGACCTGGCTTCTTCCTTTGCCTGGTTTAATCTGAAAGCAGATGTTTTTGTGTCTCATAGGAGAGTGACATAATTAGTGTCCTTTTAGTGAGGGGTGGATCTTAGACCCTGAGTGGAAGATGTTCCGCTTCCTATAGATAGGTAGTATTGGACCAATAAACAATTAAAAAAACAAGTGGTTATCACCAGTGTATGCGATAAGGTAATATCAACTCACTTGGGATGAAACATCACTGAATTTGACTGTCTTCTGCTGTTTCTAGTCATTTACAAAAAAAAGGAATAACTCCAACGTAAGGATGAGTACAGTTTGTCCCAGTCTATCGAGTACTCTGACAGTTAGCAAAACTTCCCAGCAAACAAAAGACTAAGTTCAAAAAATGAAGAGACATTGATTTAACATCAGTTCTTACCTCTCATTTTATTTTTGACTACAGTGACAGTGTCCACCAGGCAAGAAACAAAATGCCAAAGATTTTATCAAAAGATTGGTGAGACTGTTCCAAGTTGTGTGAAAGGCTGTGTGAGACAGATGTTGTTTGGTTGAAGGCTGCCTGGACTATGGTGGCACTGCTCAGCAATGGCATTTCAGGTGCCATACAGCATTTTACTACTAGAAATCTAGCTGATAAAAGACTGAGTTACGGGCTACATGGCACCTGATTTAGGTTTTAAACCATTAGGGAGACCTTCTCCCATCCTTCCCCCTACTATTCCCTTATTAACCCAGTTGTCTGCATTCATACGAATAATAGAATACCTGAACTTTTAAAGGATATATTATCTTTCTCTTTCTGTTTTTCATTTTATATTTATCCTATGACACATGGAAACTGTAACTTGAAAAAAAGTGAATCAACACTTCTGGAAGCATCTCTACCCAGAAATGCTGTTTCAGAAAAGTTTGATTCAGCATTGCAGGGTTTTGAATGTCAGGATTAATATTTTATAAAATCTTTTTACTCAAATATGGTTACATCTAGAAAAAAAGTAAATTCAGCACAATGTTAAACAGTTTTTCATTTTATCTTGTACAATACTGTTCAAGAATTCATGGCATGAACAAAGTTAATGGAAGTTGACGGTACTGCCTTGCAGGGCTAAGTGCATAATTAATTGCATAACGTAACATACCACCCTATTATCTCACAACCCTGTATCACACAATTCTCACTATAATCATATAGGTTTCTAACATGAAGAAGCATAGGAATTAAAACTGATACTGACTGGTATAGTTTCAGGGATAATGGATCTTCTCAGAGGATGTAATAATATTTCACAGAAGCATTGACAGAGGTATCTGCGTCATGGTAACAGAATTAGCTCTGAGGTACTTGACAGAACAACAACAACAATAATAGAATATTCTGATTTATGCATATTTAAGAACTCATATATTTTATTTTTTCTGTTCCATTTGTTTTCTGTTCTGTTGGTGGTGGTGGCAGTGTTTTCTGACCAGGTTTTTCTAACCACTTTAACTAATCTGTAATCCAGTTTGTCCTCTTCCCTGGTATTTCTAGACTATTTTTTTCAAAATTTTGCATGCTTTCTGAAGCATTCTCTCTACTAAAAAGAGTTTGGAAACTGAGAACCCATGTCGCCCTCACTCTCATGAAAAATTCATTGTGATTTAGACACAGCGATAATTGGACCACAGAGATATGACAAGTTTTTCTTACTTTAGTTCTCTCTAGGACTAGAAATGATTGCTGCTACTTTTACACGTCTTTGCTTAATTAAATTTCATGGAAGTCATATGAAGTAAAAATGGAAATAAGAAGCAACTTTTTTACAGTAAGTACAATTAACACTGAAACAAATTGTCTGTAGATGCAATGAGTAGAATGACCATTTAGAAAATATACTTCAACCACAAATTAGTACATTTGCTAAAAGAAATAGTAGATACTAGCCTATGGTCAATCTTGGCCTGATGAACAAGTTGGTGGTGGGTTACATATTGTCTATTTTGGAAAAAGAATGGGAGGCTTTCAGAAAATACACCTTTTACAAATATTACAGTGGCTGTGGGAATTTGTATAATTTATATTAAAACCATATTAATACAAAAAATATTAAAGAAAAATCCCTAGAAATATATGTATTCATAGTCATGTCCTAAGCTTAGTTCTCCTCTGTCTACTTTAAAGCAGTCTAGAGACACAGGTTTTGACATCATGGTGTACCAGAAATCACTTGTGCTATCTGTACTTCAAGAAAGGTCAGCGCTTGACAAGCTTTTTGTACTGATAATGACCTGTTTCTTAATAACTTCCAAACTATGCACATGTTGTAAAAGCAACTTCACAGGCTAGCTTTAGCTAAAGAAAAAAGCTTATGAAGAAACATACATTCACAGGGTTTTCTGGTTTTTTTTTTGATTTTGTTTTTTGGGGTTTGGGTTTGGTTTTTTTTCCGTTTTTCTTTAAAGGAGTTAATGAAATCCTGAAGCAAATTCAAATTTACTATTTCTGAAAAGTTTTCCTAGGAATTCAAATGTTCCTGATTTCAGCACCGTAAGAAAGGGAAAGATCTGATTTTTAGCTCTTGTACACATTAGCAAATTTTTTACTCTGAACCAGTATATCTGTGCCAGTAAAACTGCCTACACTAGGACCAAAACTCACTTGTTTCAGAATAGGTGCCTCCACTCAACTAAAGTAGTAGAGTCCATTCAACAGTGGTAGTATCATTATGTCACTATTAAGAGATTCCTAGGCATAGAAGTGGTTTCCTGGTGATCTGTAAAGTTTTCTTGCAGCAAATGCTTAATCTATGACCCATCTAATCCTCTACAAAAAACAGAAATTTGCAGAAGAGACTTTCACTGCAGGTTTCTTTTGGCTGTAAGTTGCTCTTTCACATTTACCATGGGATAGGCTTTCTCCCAGATCGCTGTGTGCGTTTGCACTTGTCAGCTGAGGAATTTACAAAGCCAAGTTAATTCTACATGTTCACCCATAGTCTCCAGTCAGAATAGTTTATTCATCAGCCTGTTTCTGCCATGCATGGAGTATGGTGTACAGATCCCTGAGCTAGCAGAGATGCAACTCAATAAATCCACATGGAGTGGATCAGCTCTATGGCTGACCTAACAAGCTCTGCTTTGCAGCTATCTTTATTAGCTTGAATGCACTGCTGCACAAATATGATTTAGCCTGCAGTCAGACCCAAGCTGATCCACATCCAGTCAGCTCAGCGAGCTCTGCACCATGCACCCGCTGTTTCTGTTTCTGGTTATCATTATCAGCCCTGGGTCAGACATGTTTGCACCCATGTTGTAGACTTATATGACTATTTGGAAGATCACCTGAAAAACACACCATGGAAAAGATTTTCTTTCTCATGCAGATATGGACCAATATTTCAGCTAGGTAAAGATTAATATTTCTCAGAAACTTTGATGTTTGAAAAAGTTAGTGGCAGTTTGTTTTAATGAAATAAATTAATCAATTTATAGCAGCGATTATTACGTAGTATTCATTCATTAGGATCTTCAGTGTAATGTCTTTACCACTGATCCACTGGATAGCCATTCCCCTAAAAAGGAAGAACTTCTTTGAAAAAGAAAAGTCCAATAGCAGCCTTTTCTCAGCATGATTTTAAAGCTGATTTTTAATGTGAAATTAGATTTATAATTTCTAGGAATCCTGGACAACAGAAGGTTAAAACTAGAAAGATCTGTACTTTCTACATAATTAAAGCCGCCTATCCCTTTCCAATCTACATAATACCCATAATTACATGCAAATTCTGTGATTTTCAACTGTTTGTAGAATATGTTCCTATAATTAAATGCAGCACAACAATGTTTTTAAGAGCTCAGAGACATCACTATGAATCATATGTATCCTGCAGAGCCCCATTATCACAATCAGAACTCAGAGGACGATTTTGCAGTAAACATTGTAGTTTAATACAATGTATCAGGTGTGAACCATGGCAAGACCTTGTTGATTGCTTCTCTTAACGTTATAAAGAATAAAGGTAATATGGGCCTTTGTTAAAGGCCTGTATCCTTGGAGAGATAACATTTAATACAGTTGGAAAGGAATAAGCTGGCATTGGTCCAGCTTGTGAGAGTTCCTGCTTAAAATCTTCACAATTGAACTGGTTAATGAGAATCATGTTAAATGCAAAGTAGTTCATACCATAAAGTTGAGAAAGAACCATCATACTCCAAGTTAATAGGGGAAAAAGCAACAATTTAATCCAATTACCCCTTTTTTTAATTATTCCAGGGAAAACCAGATTTATTCACAATCATTTTTTGTTGCATTTCCCTAATTAATGCAATTTGATAAAATTAAACAAATTCATGATGTCATTAGCTGAGTTGTGCTTAATGAAGTTGGGCTGTATGAAACATTAACTGCAATACTGAATCCATTTCCTTGGACTGGGAAATATGCATATAACATTTCAGTACATTTACTCTGGAAGTTCCAATCATGAGGCCTTATCACCATAATTATCATGTCCTGATAAATCTACATATATTAGCATTTTGATCAATGTCATCATTAGGCTTAGGCTATGAATAATTCTATCATTTGGTAGCATAGAAGAAGTTAAATAGGCTACTTGACAACCTGGGCTTTTTACCAAGTAATGGTAAGAAGTTGTCTGATGGACAACTGTCAAACTGTAAACGGAAATAACAGTACTTCTGTTATCAGCTTTGCTCAGCTACTCTTTCTTCCACAGAGGTCTGTACATCAAAGTGGTTTCCTACATGTTCCTGTTCGCACAAGAAAAGGTATCTAAACATTCATTGCTAAAGATGAGCATTGCCAGCAGTTGCATTTAAGAGAGTGAAGCTTCGGTAGGGGTATCCACACCGGGAGGAGTGACAAAAAATTAGTGTTTTCTAATCTTCTGTTTATGTGTTTGTTTGTTTGTTTTTATTGGGACTATGGTATTCAAAATACGGAAAAGATTCAAGCTTGCTGCCTAACACTGAAATATTTGTCTGTGTGAGGCATCCTTATGTAGGAAGATCCCCTGAAATACTCACAGAGTCCTCATGGAGGCAAGAGTGAACTTTCTTAATGACCTTTATTAGCTTAAAATAACACACTTTTATAGGGTTCTACAGGGTTCATGTGGTACAAACAAAACTACTATTGGCTTAATTAACTAAATATCACACATATTGCCTTATAATTGGTTATAGGTGAATTTACTTCCGCATTCATGCCAGCCTCAGTCTCTCCTTCCTTCCGCTTCCAGGATCAGTCTCTCCTTACTTCCTATTCTATGTGGCACTTCCTCCCCACCCCCGTGGCCAGCCAATCCCGTTCAACATCCTCCTTCTGTTTAAAACCTTACTGTTGTTTCTCATTCTTATCCTTTAAGGAGACTTCAAGGGCACTGTCTTCAGGGTTACGGGCTGGTTTGTTCAAGCAGGCCTTAAGTAAAACACCATGCCCTTGCTCTGACAAGATATTCTCTACATCCTTATTTAGTAAAATCCAATGGAAAACTGTTATAAGTAAATATTATCTATATTAGAGCTTTTGGACCCAGATAAAAGTTTCTGGTATGAACGTAAAAACTAAATCTGCTGAATTAAAGCAGAAAAATGTGCATGATCCTTCCAATGAACACAGTGTCATTCTTCACTCAGAAATTAAGTGCTATAATAATTATCAAAAGGGAAATATCAGAATGCTAGGAATTCTGTTCCTAATATTAGGCTGTCCTGTACACCTAATGGAGCAGAAAAGATGGAGCAAATCATATTTGGAGCTTTTCAGAAGAGAGGGGAAGAAACATTTCCCAGAACTGGCTCACAAAGGGTGTTTAAAGTTAAATGACTAGAGAGAGAAAGTTCTATGAATATGGGGTTGTTATTGCACTGATAAAGTTTTGAATACTCCTGTATCTTTGTTTCCTACATTTTCACTGGTGTATAGCTATAGAATTTCAGTCTAATTGTTTAGTAAGACACCAACATATTAATTTGTTTTTATACAATGAAATTGATCTGATGAAAGTAATTAGCACTCAGCAATATGTAGAAAGGAATGAACTGTCAATGTTCATGTTATAAGAAAGCTCTGTAAGGCTTTATAATGTCAGACTGCAAGTTTTACTTATTAATTGGTCTCATTTAAATTATTATCGTGTCTCAGATTAATTTTCATTACAGTTTAATAATAATATTACAAGGAAGAGGTTATTAAAACTAAAATTTGAAACTGGATATTTAAACAAATCATTGACAACAGAAACAGCAGAGCTGATTAACCAAACATTTGGGTGCCAGGTCCCCACCAAAGCTGTTCTATCACTCCCCTTCCTCAACTGGACAGAGGAGAGAAAATATAACATAATGCTCATGGATCCAGTCAAGGATGGGTAGAGATTATTGACCAGTTACTGTCATGGGCAAAACAGGCTCGACTTGGGGAAATTAGTTTAATTTGTTATGAATCATACCAGAGCAGGAAAGTGAGAAAATAAACCCAAATCTTAAAACACCTTCCCTCCACCCCTCCCTTCTTCCTGAGCTTAACTTTACTCCCAATTTCTCTACCTCCTCCCTCTGAGCAGCACAGGGGGGACAGGGAATAGGGGTTGTGGTCAGTTCATCACACATCATCTCTGCGTTGTTCAATACTTACTTACTGGCCTTTTGCTAAAATCAAGTGTGGAATACAAAGTCACTCCCAAGGAGGAAGCTATGGATCAGAATTTACAGACTCTTTAAGTATTTCAGTCTGTCACTGACACTGGTTTCAGATTTATGTGTTAACTTATAATGAAAAATTTATTTGTAGGCAATTTCAATCTTAAAATTAAAGTTCAGTTTGCCATGTAAAATTTTTAATGCTGTGTGAGTCATACAAGAGGAAAAAATGTCTTTCCATCAGCTGATAAGGTTCAGTTAATTAAGAAAAATCCAGGCAGTTTTACTTTTTCTTTAAAATATTAAAAACAGAAAACAGAGGAAATTTTCAAATACAAGGTCACCTAATTTTGAAGGTGATTACAACATTGCTTTTCAGTTTTTAAATTTCAAATACAATTGAAAGAAGAATTTCTTGTTGTAAACTGATAACATTTCCCACATTTTCTAATCTGAAAAAAAACTTGTATTATTATTGGAGTACTGTGTCCAGTTCTGGAGCCCCCAACAGAAGAAAGACATGGACCAGCTAGAACCAGTCCAGAGGAGGGCCACAAGGATGATCCGAGGGCTGGAACACCTCTCCTATGAGGACAGGCTGAAAGAGTTGGGGCTGTTCAGCCTGAAGAAGAGAAGGCTTTGGGGAGATCTAATAGCGGCCTTCCAGTACCTGAAGGGGGCCTACAAGAAAGTTGGAGAGGAACTTTTTATAAGGGCAGTTAATGGTAGAACAAGGGAAAATGGTTTTAAGCTGAAAGAGGGTAGATTTAGATTAGATATTGGGAAGAAATTCTTCACTGTGAGGGTGGTGAGACACTGGAACACGTTGCCCAGAGAAGCTGGGGATGCCCCCTCCCTGGAAGTGTTCAAGGCCAGGCTGGATGAGGCTTTGAGCAACCTGGTCTAGTGGAAGGTGTCCCTGCTGATGGTAGGGGGGGTAGATCCAGATGATCTTTAAGGTCCCTTCCAACCCAAACCATTCTATGATCTATGATTCTACAATCTGCAAACTTTCTCATTCTCTGGAAAAAGAGCAGTTCCAGTAACTGGTGACACAAAGTGAGGTTAGGGACAAAGACTTCCTGGAGGTCTGTTTTACTTGGCAGTGACTCCTTACAACTCCAGTTGAGTTTTGTAACACTACGCTTGACTGCCTGTTAGTAACTGCAGAAAAAACAGCAGTATTAGTCACAACACAGTTGTTATGTCATTTAAATATACTTCTTAAAAACCAAATATTTTTATAGTTTTACTAGTAGTTTGTTCGATCTAGTTGTAGCTAAGCAACCAGCCTTTTGACAAGACTCTGCTGTCACTGTTAATGTCCCTAAACATATGGTTTTCCAAAGCTATAATTACAATTTAACAGTGGTAAAACAACATGGCAACTATCACGGGACACAGCCTTGCAGATCTTCATGCTACAAATTAAGCTAGTGGTAATTACATTAACATTGCCAGAAGCAGCCAATCCATTTTCTTACATAAAATTAAATGTTGAACTATGTAGTTTTAGGATAACAATTTTAACAGTTATTTGCATAATGTGTAATGAATTATATCAAGTTTTCATAGCACTCCTACTGAAGTACTTAAAAAAACATTAAGCATAATTTAATCACTCTAATCCTTGATATCTGTCAGTTTTATATTTTTTAAAATCAGCAGCAAAACACGTCTTGGTTCTATTCTGTGTGCAAAGCTGAGATCTGTAATACACATACTTCATGAAACCTACTACATTGTAATAAGTTATCACAAGTGGCCCCATTAATCTTTCTCACCAGAAGGTTCATCCTAACACTTAGTATAGTAATATTCTAAAGCATTCAATCTGTGTTCTTTTTGTCTATATGAAAAGTAAATTTTCTTGTCTGGAACTGTAGGTCCATTATCATTTTAGTGCAGATTGCTAGACAAAATATGCAAAGTGAGGGACTACTCCAGAAAACAACACTCAACTTCATCCAGATTTCTGTTCAATGGAAGCTGAGTGGAGCTGAACATTCTACATATGTGCCTCATACATAATGCCATTAATAAGATTATTAATTTAAAAAAGCCATTGTCATAGAGCTGTAGGTTATCATGAGCTGAACTTGAAGCATATGGTTAAATTCCGGTGACTTCAAAGTACACAACAGCAACAAAAAGAATCACTATCATGTTTAACTTCTATTACACTTTCCAAGGAAAAAATACTCTTACAAATTTCCATATCGATGATAAAATATTTATCTCTTGACAAGGACAAAAAAATAACAAGTACGTTTGTTTTGTCAGGCATATGGTACCTACTTTGAGTAGTTTAGCTTTAAAGTTTCACAAGAAGTCTTCTGCTGTTCTGCCTTTTTGAAAATGATTTTAAAAAATATTTTGTCAGAGCTTTATCTAGTAGTGTTTCCAGAACATCAAATAAAGTATTAAGTGAAATAATTGTAGGATTCTAAAGAGTTTATGCCTGGATTCCAGGCCTTACCTCTGCCTCTAAATTCCTAGTGAATGTTTTGTCATTATTAATCGTACTTATGTTACATAGAATAATATTATGTTGCAGTTTGTTCAAATTACTTTTAAAATATTATTTGCCAATATGCAAATATTTAATTAAAAGTGCATTGTTTATGACATTTTGATTTGTGCCTTTGATCTGCCTTGTCTTGAAAAAATATTTTGTATTCTCTCCTGTTTTTCCTTGCTTTGTAACTGGTTCCTAATGTTTCTCATTCAGAATATAGTAGCATAATATGGAAAATGAGGAAAAAACATCTTTCATTGATTTAATTTTACTTAGAGGCTTAATAACAGTTGTCCATTCTCTAACTTTTCACCTTTTTAACTTCTCTCCTTATTCATTGGTAAAGGGGGAAAATAAAGAAGGGATAAACCTTAACCTTTATATTAAAACTTTTAGGCTAAAAAAGAGGTTAAAATGAAGTTAAAATAAAGTTGATATTTTAAATTTAAAAATATTTTTTTGTTTCTTTTTCAAAATGTAATTTCTGTATGACAGTTGAATAAATGAAATTATATTAAGCGTTAAATTCTGGATAAGAATAACTTTAAAAACACACATGGAAGAAAAATTGTCCCTATGGGACAGAGTAAAATTTTGCATTTTACAAGCATGAATATATTGTCCATTCCTCTGCTATTGTGCCAATAAAGGACAAATCTCATATCGGACTTGAGTATGAATTTGATTAAACCTGTATTATCATTAACATTTGTAATTCTATCATTATGAACTCAATTTGGCTGTAGTTATTGCCAAATGCATCAAGTGGCACCCTCCAGCTATCTTAAAAATCAGGGAGATGAAGGAGAGCAAAAGGAAAAGAAACAGGAGAAGAGAGAGCTGCCCTCGTAAGAGGTCACCACCACGGCAACATTTCTTTGCACTTCTGTGCTTCTGTGCACCTTGCGTGATACTCTTGCAACTTTTAGTAGTATAATACTTCCAAAGAAACAGAAAAGATTTAGGAAAAGTAAAGTCTGCTAATGAGAGAAGCAGAGTATCTGAGACAGCAGTATCACTCAACACATTCTCAGCTGTGGGAGTTTTTTGCAAATAATAGTCCTACAAGCCTATAAAGTGAATGCTGCATGTTCAGGGAGACACTCATCTAACATTACCCAGTTGACTCTTAGGTGTTTGGTCTAAGATAAGCAGGTAAATTCCCTCTGTTAATGAAGAGAAGCAAGCCTGTGTCACTGGACAATGCAAATCATTAAAAAATAGGTATCTAAGATGTGTGTAGTAAATACTCTTGTAGGGGTCACCTGCATTGTCTACAGAAGATATTAGTTTATAACAGATACTTAACCTTTCAGGCTGAAGACGAATGAGATATATCCTACTCATATTGTCCTGTTGCATCAACATATTAACCATAGTTGAACTCCTGCCAAAATATGTGTTTATTTACATACATATAATGTTTTTATTCACACGTGTTTATTCTACATATATATGACCCAGTTTAACAAAAAGCTAACTTCTCTGGGTCTGTTAAGCAGTTAAGTATATAACGAAATAATTTGCTGCATCAGGACCTTGACATTGTTTGCTCTTTTAGCGAGTCAAATAAAGCAAAATATAATATGAAAAAAGCCATAGTTCTTAAGGACATTAAGTGAAATATAGAAAGTTATCTGGTTTCAGAATACCTAGGTTATATTATAAGATCTTTTTGCAATTGTAGGCTGTAAGTTATATTTTAGACCTTTTTTGAACCACTATATTTTAAATCTATAACCAAGGTGTGGAGCTCCATGCACACACACACAAGCTTTTATGTGTTTTCTACATGTTGGATTGAAAGAACAGTTCCATCTCTGAAGCCTGTCTCACTGTCGCTCAGCGTGTAGGTACCATACTGTGACCTAAGTGTTTATTTAAACAGCTACAACTGAGGCTTAATTCACCAGAGACATAGCTGTTAAAAACAAACATTTAGATGTGAAAATAGCTCCATGGCCTGCACAGTGCTAGTGAGATGAACAGGAGGAGGTAGCTGCAGAATGTGCTGTGCCTCTTCGATGTACAGCCATTTGCAAGTAATGTTGTGAAAACATTGGCTGAACTTGTAAAAAGAAAATAAAGTCATGCTCCAGCTCTGGCCTTGCAGTATCCATTGAAGTTTTATTTTCCCTTACATATTATAGAAAAAAATGTTAAGAAATAACAAATCGTTACTTGGAATTTAGCCAAAGTAATAATTGCTCAAAAGAGACTGGTTGAAAATAGATAACAGACACCATTTACACCATTTACACAGTTGCTTCTATTGCTTCATTTCCAAGCTTAATGTGTAGCTCAGGAGCTCTCAGCTCTGTTTATTCTTAACTGGCTACATCTGGAGTAAATTAAACACATAGTCTCCTCTCCTTCTTAAATCTAGATTTCAGTGGAATTAATCCATATTGCCCATGTAGATAGATGAACTTTGGAGATTTACCATCTGCAAATGCTCATAACTCATTCTAAGCTTACTGTTTACTTCAAATTATTACTGTGACATTGAAAAATAAGGGTTTGGGTTTTTGGTGGGTTTTTTTGCAGGAGCTAAGAATAACTTGTTATGAGATCACAGAATCATAGGGGTTGGAAGGACGTCAGCAGATCATCTGGTCCAATACCACTGCCAAAGCAGGTTCCCTACAACAGGTTGCACAGGAAAGCATCCAGGCAGGTTTTGAACATCTCCAGAGATGGAGACTCCACAACCTCTCTGGGCAGCCTGTTCCAGTGCTCCGTCACACTTACAGTAAATAAATTTTTCCTTAGGTTTGTATGGAACTTTCGGAGTTCCAGTTTTTTGCCCATTGCAGCTTGTCCTGTCAGTGGGTACTACTGAAAAAAGCCCGCTCCCATTCATTTGCCCCCCCCACTTCAGGTGTTTATAGACATTGATAAGATCCCCCCTCAGTCTTTTCTCCAAGCTGAAGAGTCCCAGCTCTCTCAGCCTTTCCTCATACAGGAGATGCTTCAGGCCCCTAATCATCTTTGTGGCCCTTGGATATTGTTATGAGTTTTATTACACATGGATATTAACAAGTTTGTTTTGATAGAATAGAATCATAGAATGGTTAGGGTTGGAAGGGACCTTAAAGATCATCTAGTTCCAACCCCCCTGCCATGGCAGGGACACCTGTTGACACCCTGTTCAACACCGAGACGTCTTCAGGCATCAGCACTTTATTGAAGCTTTGCACTGCTTATATATCCTTTTTTCCTCCAGCACGCCCCAAGCACGCGGCACTCTTTCACTTTTGATTCGTTACCCCTTATCACACATGCACCTAAACAATTGACATGATTGGATAAATCCACCTGTTCACGAGCCATTCTTTTACTTCCGACTGGTTGCTAATTACAGCACAGAAGACATCCTTATCTTGTCTTATACACATTCTTTCTTGTTTTTACCACTTTGTTTTATTTTTCACTCAAGGTCAGGAATTAATTGCTCAAGGCTGAGACCACCTGCAGCTTTGGCTCTTAAAGCACCAACAGATCCAGATGATCACATCTACTTCCTGTTGAAACAAGTCAGGTAAAAACTTGCACCATAACTTCTCATTTATTTAATTATACAGTAAGTAGAAAGCTCATCCAAGAGAAAGGAATGCCAGATTCATTTTTTCTTCTGATGTGAAGAGACTGAAACACAACCCCCATTGTACTTTTACCTTAAGAACAAAACTACCTGATAATCTCCACCCCTTCTTTGGGAGCTGCTCATGTGCTCCAGAAAGATGAAAGCAAACTGAAGATTGAGTGGGCAAGCAGGCAAAAGGGAAGTAAACAAACCTGTAAGCTCTTTATTGGAATTTGTGCCTGGAGATGTTGAAAAGAAACAGTGAACAACTGAAAGAAAAGGTGAACAACTTCCACCAGACAGACTACCCCCCGTGCCTCTGTCCTGCCTACATCTCATGGCAGAGGTTGGTGGGGAGACTAATGGTGCACCATTCTATGAATGGTGTAATTTAGACTGGTTTTGCATCTGCTCAAAGTATGGATAGGTGCCCTAAGGCAGATGTACTCCACCTCTCCACTGGCTTAATTCCTAGTACTTTCCTTTCACTTCCAGAGAGGGTTTTGGATTCTGTTGGAGGAAGATGTTTCTCCATACTTTTGCATCATGCCTGAGATCACAAAATCAGAGAATGTTTGAGGCTGGAAGCCACCTCTGGAGGTCATCTGATTCAACCCCCCTGCTCAAGCAGAGACACCTAGAGCCAGTTTCCCAAGACCCTGTACAGATGGGCTTTGCATATCTCTAAGGAGAAGGAAACTCCACTCTGGCAACTTGTGCCAGTGTTCACTTACCTTCACAGTAAAAAAGTGTTTCCTGATGTTCAGATGGCATGTCCTGTTTGTGCCTATTGGCTCTTGTCATATCACTGGGAACCACTGAAAAAAGCCTGGCTCCATTTTCTTTTCACCCTCCCTTCAGGTATTTATATACATTGATAAGATCCCCTCTGAGTCTTCTCTTGTCTAGACTAGGCAGTCTCAAATGCAGAGGGAGATGTGCTTTATGGTATAGCTTTGTCCTCAGTGAACCCCAGGGTCTTTAATCAGCTCCCTGTTCAATAAGCTGCTCTTCCGCATAGTTTTCTTATAGGGAGATGACAACAAGATTATATAAAAAGACCATACAGTGAGTATAGGTACCTAATTTTGAATTCTTTCAGACAATTAGCTCTTAAAAATAAGCCACATCACAATGTGTGAGGATCCAAAGCCCCCCCCAAGACTCAGTGTTGGGGCTAGTCCTGTTTAATATGTTGAGTGTACCTTCAGTAAATTCACAGATAACACTAAGCTGGGTAGAAGTGTTGATCTGCTTGAGGATAGGAAGGCTCTAGAGAGGGACCTGGACAGGCTGGATCAATGGGCTGCAACTGAGGTTGTATGAGTTTCAACAAGACCTAGTACTGGGTCCTGCACTTGGATCACAACAACCCCATGCAACAGTACACCCTTGGGGAAGAGTGGCTAGAAAGCTGCCCGGCAGAAAAGGACCTGGGGGTGTTGCTCGACAGCCGGCTGAACATGAGCCAGCAGTGTGCCCAGGTGGCCAAAAAGGCCAACGGCATCCTGGCCTTTATCAGAAACAGTGTGGCCAGGAGGATCAGGGAAGTCATCCTTCCCCTGTACTCGGCACTGGTGAGGCCACACCTTGAATACTGTGTCC
>NW_010295021.1:24636-41338 GCF_000700745.2 Antrostomus carolinensis
GGGGCAACAAAGCTGGTGAAAGAGCTGGAGAACAAGTCTTATGAGAAGCGGCTGAGGGAACTGGGATTGTTTAGTCTGGAGAAGAGGAGTCTGAGGGGAGACCTTATCACAACTACCTGAGAGGAGGTTGTAGTGAGGTGGGTATGTGCCTTTTCTCCCAGGTAAGTAGTGATAGAAGAAGAGGCAATGGCCTTAAGTTGTGCCAGGGGAGGTACAGAATGGATGTCAGGAAAAGTTTCTTCTCAGAAAGGGTTCTCAGGCACTGGAACAAGCTGCCTAGGGAAGTGGTTGAGTCACCATCCATGGAGGTATTTAAAAGATGGCTTGATGGGGTGCTCGGAGATATGGCTTAATAGTAGATAGGTAAGATGGGACTTGATGATCTCAAAGGTCTTTTCCAGCCAGGCAATTCTACGATTCAGTTGTATGGTTGTTCATTTGTTTCAAGTGAAAAGCTAATAGAAGGTTAAGATATTCAAAGGGATAGCTAAAATGGTGAAGTGCTAAGAAAAAGCAAGGGGATTATTTAAAGACAGTTCAGTAAAGGCTGAGACCAAATATATAGTGGTTAACACAACTACAATGACAGAGGACTAAAAAGAGCACCCTTCCACAGAGCCAAAGTTATCTTATTTTTTAAGTAGAAGCACTCTGTGTTTGCAGTAATCAGTAGTAAGCAGCAAGATAAAGGAAGCTATTAAATGTAAAAAGACATCCTTCAAAATATTGAAGTCATGTCCCATTGAAAAAACAAACAAAGAAACAAAACCCACAAAAGGATGCAAACGCTGGTGAGTTAAATGTAAAAATACAATACAGCAGGTCGCAATAGATTTTGATGGAAAACTTGTGGAAGGCATAAAAACTAACATTAAAACCTTTCCAAACAGATCATAAAGAGGAAGCTTGCCAGATAATATACAGAGTCGATAGGTGATCAAAGTGCAAAGGAATGTTAAAGAAGGTAAGATTGTAGCAGAAAAGCTAAATCACTTGCATCTGTATTCACAATGGAGGACTTAAAGGAGGTACCCAGGCCAGAAGCCTTTTTTTTTAAGCAACTTATTGGAGGATCTGCCTCAAACTGAAATGTCATTAGAGAAGATTCTAGAATAAACTAGTGAAATGAGTACTAACAACTTGACAGTCCCAGATTATATTCTTTGAAGTATGAAATAGTTGACCTATTTAACTGTGATATGTGTGCTATCTGTTAAAATTGCTTCAGCAGAGGAGGAACAGAGAGTGACAAACTTAAAGGCAATTAAAAACAAAAATAAGTTTTCTATACTGGAAAAAACTAGAGGAAAGCTTAGTAGACAACAGATGGTGCATAGATGCACACACACAATCACAGCAACATGTGACACGCTGGGGAAGAACCAGCCATTGGCTTTTGAAGGAAGGAGTCACATCTCACAAATCTACTAGAAATCTTTAAAGGAGTCATGCACAAGAACAAGTCATCAATTTGCTAAAGGCAATTGTAGTCTCCAAAAAACTTTTAACACACCTTTTACCAAAAACCCTGAAGAAAACTTGAGTTGGCATGGAGGGAATTCACCAAAAGCATAAAAATGATTTAAAAGAGTAGAATTAAAAAGTAGGAATAAGTGGTTGGTAAGTGTAAATGACTTAAGCCATTATCAGAATCCTATAGGAATTAATGCTAGGATCTATTATTCAATTTATTCATCAATGATTGTTAAAAGCATGTGAATGAGACGACAAAGGTTTCTAACAATTATAAGTTATTTGGAGCAGAAAAGATTAATATTGAGCAAAAAAAGTGATAAATTAATCATCTGATACCAAGCAGCTGAGAAAGAAAAAGGCAAATGAAATTCTATGTTTATTAAACCAAAATGATTTGTATGAGGAAAACCTATCCTAATTTCAAATATGCAATGATACAATCTGAACTATGAAAAAGGTTTTGATATTAAGTCAATAATTTTTATGCAAACATCAGCTCAGTGCTCAGTAATTATCAAAGAAGCAAGTAAAATGTAATAAATTATTAGGAAATAAATGCCTGACAGAACAAGAAACATCATTACACCATTATACAATCCACAGCATGTCCATATCTTGATTACTCTTCTGGTCAGGCAATTTCAAAAAGGATATAGTTGAACTGCAGGAGATGCAGAGAAGAGTGAATGAATTTTTATGAGGGGAACAAATAAAGAGATGAGGATTCTTCGGCCTGGAAAGACATTAAAGAGGTCTTTAAGAAAATGGAATAGCCTGGAGAAAGTACATAGGAAACAATTATTTCCTGATCCTTATATTATGAGAATTAATGGAAATTCAGTGAAATTATGAGGTAGCAGGTTTAAAACAAGCAAAAGGACATACACTTCCATAGCATATGTTATTAAACTTTGGAATTAATTCCTATCAGTTTTTGTAAATGCCAAAATTTTACACAGTTCAAAAAGTAATTCAAAAAATTCATGAAAATGAAACTCATAAAAGCATATTCAATACAAAGTTATAAACACTAGTTCATAAATCTAATTCCAAAGAAATCTTACTATATGCATGCTGTGTTCTTATACCTTTCCCAGTTCTGACTGGTTACTGACTTTCTGCCACACAGCTGTTGATACTTTGTTTTCTCTTATATTGTTTGATAATCAGAAACTCTTTCTTTCTAACATATTACATGAAGGCAATGAGAAGATGAAAGCACAAAAAAACAGAAAAGAAAAAAGTTGGATAGTGCAAAAAAGTTAACACTGGTACATAAGCTTGAATAATAAATACTTTCTAAAATGACCGCTTTGACAATTCACTCCAAATTAGTTTAGCTTCTAAAGAGCTGAAAACAAAAAATGCAATCCCTTCAATATTTCCAAGTCGTCTGTCTAAAGTAGGATACTTTTAAAAATATATTTCATCCCTTATCTATTTTCCCCCTCTGTGGATTTCTTTTCATGAGCAGTGTTCAAATAGTTATTGAACTTATTTTGATTTTGCTGTTTCTTTTTTTCCCCCCTTCTTTTTCAATATTACCTTTACAATTATGAAAAAAAAAAAAAATCAATATTTAAATATAGATTCCACACAGCTCTAGGAAACAATAGATTAAGAATATTCACTTCCAGCAGGGAAACAAAATAGACTATTTCTCTAGGTACACTGAATTTATTACAAGCTCAGCCCTGATTTTTAGGTTTGCTTTTTTCTTTCTAATAACACACTTTTTTCTCTCTAAAAACTAATTAAGGCTTTGTAAGTGTCTGAACTAGGTCTCCTGAAGCAGAGCTCAAGTCATATCAATGTCTCTATCTGCATCTTATTCAAGAAAATACAGCTTCATAACTCATTCCTTTTACACCTGTCTGCATCAGATTTCACTTGCACCTGGATACGACATTGGCTAAACTAACATCCTCTCTTCAGCTCGCTTCTTGTTACTTAATGTCAAATACTATTACTACAAAAGTACCAGCTGGAGTCTGGGAGAAGGGTTGAAGTGGTTTCCAAATGAAGACTTCAGATCACAGCAGAGACACACATTTTGCACACTCAGTGTGTTTTGATGTAAAAAGCAGGTATCAGTCTAAGTCCAACTACTCAGAGCAAGAGTTAATTGATTTAATTCTCCATTTCATGGAGTTCATATAGTGGAAATTTCCTAAGCATTTTGATATGTGTTGGTAAGAGAAATAAAACTCATACTGTCTAACACGACAGATTCCACTCCTCCTTTGGCAATTTTGAAGATTTATCTGGAATTTATAGCAGCAGAAAGAGGGATTTCTATTTTTAAGATGCATTATGCTGACACAATCACTAGTAATAGCCTATATCCTCATGTGTCCAGGTATGAATGGGTAGAATTTCTACATTTCTTTTCTGTTCAGCTAGTGTATATAGCAGAATACTATAATTTATTTGGTGTGTATAACCACATGTCTTTTTAACCAGATTTCACTGAAAGATCATCAGCTCTCTGTCACTTGGGATTTCAGTGTACTGTGGAAGGTGCCTGACTTAGTTCATGTTTGTAAACTGCTGAGAAAATAAAGAATGCATTAAGTATGCTACTTTGATCAATAACATCTGTATTTGACTAGAATCTTCACTTCTAATCTACAGGGTCCCTACAGCATAGACATTCATATAAACAAGGTGCTGAGATTATCTTCATGGGCAGAAATGGCATCTCTGCAAGATGTGCACTCTAGCAGAATTTTAGTACCTAGTTTATTGACTAAATTTTAGGATGGAGTTCAGCCCACCTAATTTAGGCATTTCTTTTCGAGGGGCATAACCTGTAGTCCATTCCTCCTGATGCAAGCACCTAAAGTCTCTTTACAGGGGAGAAGGAAAGGTCTGTGAAGATTCAGTCTTCTCCTAAATATAGGTCCTTAACTGGGCAATTAGACTGTGAGGATGGGTGGATTCCCATGCAGCAGGGCTGATCTGAAGACATCCTTACACTAGTGCTGTATTGGTCCTTTGAGCCTTTTATTTGCAATGAATGTGTTTTTTAAATTAGAGCAATTAGACTCTTATTGGCTCATAAACAGAAAATGTCACCAATTCCTAAGTATGTTTAAGAGATAGTCTAGTTTACAGTCAGACTGTAAGATTACTCCTAACAGTAATCAGGCTTCTCCAGAGACCTTCATAAAAGCTAAGGACTGTATACCTAACTCTAGATTAATAGGGAGCTCAAGGCAGGAGATGTCTTCCAGAATAGGCACTTCTGAACAAGCATGTGTAACTAAGTTTAGTCTCATAGAATGTTGTCAGCTAACTAAGGAGGCATCTAATTAATTTTGTGTAAGGTGTTAGGAAAACAGGTAGACTGAAATGCTATGTATCTATTAGATGCCTAAGTCACAGGGGAGGGAAAGATTGGTTAGACTATATTCTTTTTTTAGGTTTGTGTGAACTGTCCATTGCTTAAGCAAATGAGCAGTTTTGTGTATTGCCCTAGTGGATTTATGTGCTTAGATTTAATTTTAGGCACCCAAGACTATTTCTGGATATGCTTATCAGCACCTTGTGATTAGAAGAGCAAGCAGGTTTTTTTTTAAGTTTTTAGACTCACACATGAAATGGGTTTAAAATGCTAAGTTGGGAGCTCAGGGAGGTAAAAATCTTAGGGGACCTGATAGGAATTCAAGTACCTCAGTACCCTGTTGTGCTCAGACTGATGTAGCCTGAGGAACACTGAGATTGATTCACATAGGAACCAGGGCAAGAATTATCAATGACACAAACAAGTGAACAAGAGGGTGTTTAGTGGCTTTAAAGAGTACTGCATGTCATGAAGGTGAACATTAGTGTTTCAACTTTTGCCTTGTGGTGAAATGTTTTCCCCTGTTGCAGAAAAGACACAGACCATGCAGAATTACGTAAAAAGAACTGCCGCTTGTCAGACCTGTGAAGTCTGCTCTACCCAGAAATGGAAAAGTTCCAGCTGGCATAGTGTTTCCAGTTTTGGCAAAGGTGTTTCAAGAAGGAGTTCAACCTTCTGAAGAGAATCTTTAGTAGAGCAATGAGTATGACTGAAGGACTAGAAAATAAAACATGTGAGAAAAGCAAATAGGAATTATTTAGACCAACTAATAAAAACTTAGAGAGAGATAATAGCCCTCAATTATGTGGAAGACCTGGGTACTGAGGAAAGCAGTGTCCTCTTTTGCACATCAGTGGTGAATTACAGAAGAAGTAATGGGTTTAATTTGCAGTAAGAGAAGCTAAGATTAAATTTTTGGATAAACTTTTAACAACACTAATATTAAAGGACTGTACGAGTGAGGAAATTTCAAATACTAGAGGTCTTTGAAAACAGATTAGAGAAATATCTGTCGAGAATTATATAAATGTAGCTAATTCTGCCTAGAGGTCAAGTTCAATTTGACCACCTTTTGGGACCACTGTTTCTGTTATCCATAAATAAATTTAATTTGATCATCTAATAGCTTTTTTTGTTTGTTTGTTTTCACGTAAAGCTATAGGCACCCTATTGCTTTTAACTGCATGTATTGAATGCCTGGTTTTGGCAGTCAGTTTTGCAGACTTTAAAAACCCTAATGGAAAAAAAATAGTTATTAACTGTGTGTGCAAGTCTCTGAGAAAAAGAATGATATGAGGAGATACAGAGTGAGATGTAAATAAGACAGAGTTATATAGTTAATAAAGAAGTATGCTAACAGCCTAATGACCTCTAGTAGAAAAAATGCTGTTGTTTGTCACCAGTGTGTCCTTCACAAGCCATTGCAGTTTTTGTATTTTTATAATACCTCATCCAAGGAGTTTCCCCTTACTGTTTATTATTTCAATGTATTTGGTTACATTTTAGAACACCAACCAACACAGAAGATATCTGTGGAGAACGATTACCTCACCTGAACATTTTTTTCTTAAGTTTCAGCCAGAGTAGCCATATTCAAGAACGTGATAGGGAATAAAACATTGCTCTAGGTTAAAACTTGCAAACAGAATTTTCTCCAAGAATCTTTAGTTTGAAAATGGACTTTGCCAGAAGGTGAATGAGGAAAGGAGTCTTCAGAAAAAAAAAGATACATTTTTGCCTGTTCTGTTAATATCCAGCAAAGCCTGATCTAGCTATAATACTCTGAAGAAGAATCTTGCACACATGCTCAGTGAATATTTGCTAAAATTTGGTAGCTACATTCTTCATATAGTCCTATACCTTGTTCTTCTTCCTATATCTCTAAGGACTTTTTCTGTAATTGTCACTCTGGGCTGCTAAAGACCATGTATAGGTGGGTACTTAAAATGAGTGGGTACTGAATGTTCTCAGTGATTCCTCCAGGACTTGTGAAAGAAGAATCTGTCTGACAAAAATTCAGATAGACTAATATAAATTCAGACAACCTTATCCAAGTGCATGTATTGAAGGAAGTGATCTTGTTCCAGGAAACTTGGAATAGGAATATAGGGAGTGATGGTTAATTTTAGTGAGATAAACATGTATGGAATTGGAATTTATTAGCAATCTTGAAAGAAGACTAGAAATTGAGATTTGAAGAGAGAAGTTGGAGACCTGAGATTCCATAGAATTTCTTGTCTTCTCTTGCTACATTTTGGTCACGTCCTGCAGGTTTTACAATAGGCACATGTTGATAAACAGTTTGGGATATTTTACCATCTGTCTGAAATGTCTTTGGAGGAATCATACAAAGGACAACTTTGTAAATGTCTTTTCTTGCCTCAGAAATTCCTCTCTCTCTAGTGGGACACAGCAAAGAGCTCTCTATACAGTTAATCCTTTCATCCCTGACAAAGAAGTAGAGAATGCTGGTGGCTGTGAATGGATATGGAAAAGAGGACAAAAAATATTTCATCTTGCATTTGTGGTAAGGAATTTGATGGTTAAAATATTTTTGTTTCTATCATTTAGGAGAATGCACTACCCTCAAAGCTCAACGTACATAAGCTTTGAAATAAACAGAAGGAGAGGGAAGAGGAAATCTAATTTAAAATACAACAGTTTGGATCTCTGCTTGTTTGAGGTTTTTTGTTGTTTGTGTTTTTTTTTTTCTCTAAGACTTCTGGACTTGGCTGAAATTTCCGGTTTTCACTTTGCTTAACAATATACCTGACAGCAGTACAACATGAAGTACAGAGTAAATATTCTCTCTGTTCAGCAGTCAGAGATTTTCCATTGCATCCAGATTTTACAACTATAGCAACATCTCTGCAGTGTATGCATCAACCCATATTCCAACAATACATAAAGGGGTTCTTTTTTGTGTATTTGAGACATACTAGGCACAAACCACTACATCATAAACAGGTTTTATACAAAGAAACTCCACTTAGATTAGTTTTACTGTTTGAAGTGAGCTTTGATAATGTAGGATAGGGAATTTATAGCTCTATTAGAGAAGACTCTTTCTAAGAGAGGAAACAGGAAATGGAATTTTAATGACCCACAGCACCTGCATGTTGTTTTGTATACAACAGGGCTGTCACTGCTTAATCTCATGAAGTTTGATTGTTCTGTTGAGTCTGCACATCTAGGAGGTATGGGAATATCAGAAAGAAAAATGTTTTGAACTGGAAAGATAAATTTCTAGTATTTTAGAGAAAAGCTTGAAAGTATTACAAAGAAAATCCCTAACTCTTGAATATCCCAAACCAAAGCCAAACCAAACCAAAACAACAGAATACTCACTATTTTAAGGGAACTTTCATGTTTTTAAGCCAGTCCTTGGATTCTGACTCATTATTGTAGGATCTTGGCTGTTATCAATGCTGAGAAGAGCAGAATTTCAATTTCTTCATCAGAAATAAAGTATGTCAAGAAAAATGTAATAGCTGCATAACGGGATCATTTTTATATTGCTGATGTTTGCCTGCAAAGTCAAAAAGCCTGAGCATTTAGATGTGGTCCAATCTCTTGTTTTCCAGTTGGGATAGTCTTAGTTCTGTTCCCCGTTATAGGTGAAATTACCTTCATTCACAGCAATTTACTTTCATACTGATCATTATCCCCAGTCATCACAGGAGAAGGCAATCTTTGATCTTGTTTATGGAATGGTTTTCCTGTTTTTATTTGCTTAATCATTTTTCTGGTTAACTCTTTTCCTGTTTGCCTAATATGAAAGTAATCTTAACTTTAATCTGCAGTATACATACTAGGAGTTCTCCTATTGGCCCCACAGAAAGTAACATACATTAACAGAATAAAATTGAAGCTTGTAGGACAAAAGGTATGGACAAATTAATATTTTCAAAAGTTTTAAAATAAATTATAAGGAGTAACGCAACTTCATATTTTTAATTTCCATAGCACTCCACTGACTTCCACACACAAAACATCTCCTCTAACTTTGTCAGGAATATAATAATATCTAATTTGTAAGAAATTCAGAAGGTTATAACCCTCCAGTTGAGGTAATGTCATTTCTAACACAACTGCTTCCAGAAAGGTGTTGAAAAACCCTTTAGAGAGGGCTCGAACACTAAAGTTTGAATAGATAAAAAAATCATAACTTCCTTATTTATGTTGCACTAACATGGTAATCTGTCCTTTCCATTAAAAATAAAATAAAATAAGTTTTTTTAGGATTAAATTTTTAAATTGTAATAAAATAAAATTAAATTGTAATGCTTGTTTCATCACACAGAAACGGATAACTGTGTCCATTCTTATATCATTCTATGCCCAAACTGATATATTAAAGTTATTTGTCAGGACACTAAAAGTAATTCACAGTTGCTGCATGGAAAGTGATTGATGATTTGATCCTAACTGAGATATGCTAAGTTTAGATACAAATATATTTGCAGCCTCACAGTTAGATGGTAAAAATCTGTTACACACATATGACACACAACAGTGCTTCTGACCCAAAGCTGTGTCTGTCTCACCAAGAAATGAAGGGTCCATTAGAAAAAGCACGCAGGTATTACTGTAGGCAGATATATATTTTTCCATGTGAAACCCTAAATCAAACTTAAGTCTTTCTTCCTTGCAAAGGGTTTATAGTCAGAGAGAAGAGGTGCCTTTGATATATATGAGTTTTTGTAAAAAGACATGACCTTTCTTTGGGTCAGCAGATGCATGCAAAGTGAGACCAATATAGCTCTGTTTGCATTAGTTAGAAAATCTGTAGACGTCAAAAATTGGGCTGCTTATCTCTGAATGAAGATTTTGCAGTATTGTGTAAATATAAAACCACTGCTGTACTTCCATTGCAAGAGCTTTAGCACCCATTGAAGTTATGCCTCAAATCTAATTTACAAGTGACAAATTTATTGTATCAGATGTTATTAACATAACCAAAAAAAAAAGAAATAAAAATATCTATGGAAGCATAGTATGCTAGCAAAGTGCTCTGGATTAAAATGGCTTCCAGCATGATAAATAATTGGGTCAGTAATATAATATTTTAAAGGATCTGGACTATGTCTGATCTCGTCAATGGTTCCTTCCCTAACAATGTCTAGATTGCACGGAAGTGAAATGTGGTATAAAATTCTGCTCATTGAAGATATCATTCAAATTCCTAATAGTTAGATATCTGCTTAAATGACAATCACAAGGATTATTTTGCAGTTTTAATATAAGCAGACTCTTACATGAACTTCAGCTTTTCCTTATCACCCCGTTGACACAGACTGCTGCTTCTGCAGCAGGACTGGCAGAAGGGATGTATGTCTATACTGTTCTAAGATTACTAAGATTGTCCTAATGCAAATCCACCCTCATTGGCGATGCCAGCTTGTGTGCTCACCTGTGAACTAGAGTATCAGGTACCCAGCCCATGCTCCATTCTGCTGACTCTGTTGTACAGTTGTTATCTCTGACAGATGCTTGAACCTTGACTTTGAGGAATCAATAGCATCCTACAGTAGAAAGTTCTACATTCAAATTATGTATCAAGTGAAGGACCACTACTTTTCACCAGTATGCTGAGAAGGACACACAGTTTTTTAAAAATATGCATGCCCCCCAGAAGACAGATCAGAAATCTGTCATATTTCTGACAGAAATTACTGCATAAATAACTACAGTAAAAATGAACTTCAGTTTATCCTACAAGTTTCACTGTGCAGGCAGGATTATCTTCTTAGGTCAGGATTGTTTTGTACATTTTTTAACATGAAGCTATGTCAGAGGGAATAACTTCAATCTGTTGTGTTTTTACACAATGTCTGCTTTATAGCTGTAGAGTGAACATGTATAAACTGTAGTGTTTCTCAGAATTATACACCTAAAACCTGAGTATTAACTGGTTTCAGATTTTAACGGTCTCTATTGTATAATCAAGCAACTAATCATATGTTTGCAGCAATGTTCAGAGATCACATTGGAAAATACATATGAGCCTGCTGGTCATTGGCTATGTCCTAGTTTGAGCTTGTGCTGGAAGAGGAGAAGCTTTCTATTACCAGTCAGAATAAAGCCTCCTCTCACCCATCCTCACACTCTGTTCATTAACCTCTTCTTCCACTTCAGAGAATTTACTGGAGTTACCATCTCTGATCATAACCAAACTCTACTCAGTGGTTCACACCATCCATCTATGCTTGGATTCCATCCACCTAAAGAGTTTTCCACCTGGGCACAACAGTCTCCTGAAATGCATCAATAAGATCACGTGAACCACTTCTGACCCTGCTGCTGGTCCTTACCTGCTCTAATCAGCCAGCAGGAGAAACCAGATATAGTTTGTGCTAATGGCTGGTGAGTTACTTGCTGACTGCCTTTCTCAACACAGGTGGGAGAAGCTTTGCTTACTTTAGCTCGTGGAGTTGGAGGGCACATATTTCTTCCTCTAGTGAGTGGTGCTACAGAAGGAGAGATGACAACAACCTTTGCAGGGCTCTCATATCTATGAAGAAGCATTACTTTTTTTTTCTTGTCAGAGCATTCAACAAGACTAGCTTTTATTGAAACATATACAATATTTTTTTTTTAGTCCATTATTTCAGCATGTATTTAGTTGAATATGCAGGCTGAAATATTGTGTTTTCTGGGATTGTAAATTGTGATGTTGATATAACTGACCCTCCTTGTAACTGGCCTCTCTGGGGACCTTAACAGAACTTGCATTTTTTCCTTTTGATTGAGGTACCCCTTTCCCACAAACTATTAAGCTGAATAATATTATTCTGCTAAAAGTTAATTACTGTTTTTTTGGTTGTGTTTTGGGGTTTTTTGGAGAATATGCACTCTTGAAATTTTTATAGTGTACCCGTAACTGTTGTTGATAACATACACATTGAGGATGCACAGTTTTAATTTACAAAAACAGTCTCACTACCTTGCATTTCAAGACCAGGCAGACATGTACCAGCAGTGGAAGTAGGAACATTCAGTTCTTCAAATTTTGATATTGTCTTGCCCTTTATAGGACATTGCAGGGACTGAGCTTGGTTTGGTTATCATAAAAGGTGTCTGAGTTCTCTATAAATAGGACTTGACTTTTCCCTCATAATTGATTTTCAACCAGATGGCAAAAAAAGGCTAGAATATAGCAAAATTTCAATGTTCACAGCAGGAAGTAATTTAAACAATATATATTGCTAATAACTCAAGCCATCTGTTTTTGCTGGGATGGACTATACTGTGTTTCTTTCATGTAGTAGTAATGTTAAAACACATCCAGAACATCCTTTCCTTTTAGAAAAATATATGCATTAAGGCAAATAATTCAGGTAAAGATGAAGTTGTATAAGTCAACAGAAGAATAATCAGTATTAGATGTCTCTTCAGTAGTAAAGCACTAGCAAAGCAAAACCAACTTTTCGATGGAGAATACTGGTCATTAAGGGCCACACTGCAAAGCTGATAGAGATTGTTTCTCTTGTTTTGGCTTCTCTGAGATCAAAGCTAATTTGTCATTACTTTATTGTATTCTATGTGAAATAGAAATTAAAGAAGTTTCAAGATAATGAGCTTTGTCTCTCTGAAAAGAGACACTGAGTTCAAATAATAACTGTAACACTATCTCTTGAAGACAGATTTTGCAGGTCAGAAACTCCAAAGCCATTATTACCCCACCATGATTAATTACTGTTGTCTTGTGTCAATCAAGACTCATTAAAATGGAATTTGAACCATCTAATTTATATGAATCATTTATGTTTGTCATTTCACAGGTTACTATAAAATAAAATGTTCAGAATATGAGAAGACGAGTCACATAGTAACATAGTCACTAAAGGTGTAGTTTCATGATAAGCCTGTCTCAGGGAAGGTTCCCACTCTGTCACGCTCTGCTCTGCCTTCATGGTGAGCCAGTTGTGCTCCAGAATCTACATTATGGCCAGTGCTAAGCTAAATGCAAAACTCAAGTCAATATATTTACTCCCAGGGAAGGCTTAGCCTGGGCTCACAGCAGGCAGAGCTAACTTACTTACTAGCTGTCAGATAAGTTTACTTATAGCTGGGCAGCTTGAGGCATGGGTGGATTGAAGATCTATATTCATAATTGTGTATGAGCCCTGTGTTAATAAACTGCCCAAATGGCAAGGTATGTATGCAACATTTCACCCTTTTCTATTAATGACTAATATTTTCCAGCAGATTTTTGTCTTGCTTTTAAAGAAATCTTATATATATTGAAATTAGAAATGATATAATTGATTTTTAATAAATTGCTCATAAAAATTCAATTTTTCAAGAGACACAAGAGATTTCTTTCATTTCCCTCTTCATTAGCTTTAAATTTTCTATGAAACCATGCAGTTCCATGCCAACAATTTTCAGAAAGTTCATAATTTCCAACAGAGTTAGATCAAAGAACGTGCTCTAGTGTTTCTAAGTAAGAAACTGAGAGCACTGGAATGTGTGTGAAATTCCACTCCTTTCCTGCTGTTAAGTCCAAAAATTAGGTAGGTCCCCCTGGCAAACTCCGTAGTTTTTGCTCTTTACATCTTATCCTTTTAAAGAATGGAATCACTGTTTAGACTCTTTGTTTTTTAAGAACACAGCTGAGACAAAAAGCTATTCCTTGTTTTGAGGAGCAAATATGGAAAATAATAAGATGCTTTTATTTACTAGGTTCTTTGACTTAAATGCACCTTATCTTAAACCTAACTAGAAAACTTCTCTGATCTGGAAAGCACCCTAATTGCTAGGGTCTAGAGCAAATTGAAAGGATGAACCCTCCTTCCTTCCTTCTGCTGCAACTGGAAGGCTGTCCAGAAATGAATCACAAGATTCATAAGGAGAAAAGTGTGAGAGAGAAAAATCTGGGAATAGAGGAGAGGCTGACAACACAAAATAGAAAGGGGAGGAGGTCTTCAGGTTTTTTTTTCTAGTTCTAGGATTATACATGCATTTTTCATTAAATCTGTATTGGTGGGAAAAAAAGAAAGGACTCTTCTTACTCTAGACCTACTGTCCAACCTATATGCCCATCATCAGGAAGCTCATGAGGTGAACACAACTTAATCCTTCAATCCTCCATTTGAAACCACTAGTTTCTTCAGTATATGCTGTAGTCACTAGTATTACTTTTCTAACAGATCTCTTTCAAAAAGAAAGGCCACAAGAAAACATATGTGCTTTAAGTGGTCAGCCTTGTCATTGTTCACTAATCCTGCTCAGAGCATATGCATCGTGGGATCTTCAAGGGAACAAGGTACAACATGAAACGAAACTGAATTCGGACTGATCTGAGATGGAGCCTAGATGCTTGTGCTGAGAGAGCTCTTGAACTACAAAAGAAGATTTTTGCCTGTGGAACCCTTCAAGCCTGAATGGAACCAGGAGGAACAATGGGAATTTAACCCTTCAGGATTAAAATGTGGCTAAATCTGGATTTTAAATCTGCCTGTGACTTTTCTGTGACATCTCTATAGGATCCAGCCTATATATATAGGATCAGCCTGCCTCACTAAGGTCATCCCAGGTATTTCTTCCTATTTAATAGAATCGTAGAAACAGTTTGATTGGAAAAGAATTTTAAGATTGTCAAGTCCAACCATAAACCTAATTCTGACAAGTCCACCACTAAACCATGTCCCTAAGGGATGTTGACTCAATCACTTCCCTGGGAAGCCTGTTCCAATGCTTGACAACCTTTTTGGTGAGGAAATTATCCAGTCTAAACCTCTCCTGGTACAACTTGAGGACATTTCCTCTTGTCCTATTGATTGTTACTTGGGAGATAAGACCAACACCTACCTCACTACAACCTCCTTTCAGACAGTTGTAGGGAGTGATAAGGCCCCCCTGAGCTTCCTTTTCTCCAGGCTAAACAACCCCAGTTTCCTCAACTGCTCCTCGTAAGACTTGTTCTTCAGACCCTTCACCAGCTTCATTGCCCTTCTTTGTACATGCTACAGCACCTTAATATCCTTCTTGTCGTGACAGGCCCAAAACTGAACACAGTTTCACTAAGAGTAGAATAAATCCTAGGTAGGACTGGAATGGAGTGTCTTTTAAATGTAAAGCCACACCACCCTTACCACACAGATGTTATGTTAGGTATTTGTTTGAGCAATATTTCTAACCACAAATAGAAGGGAAAAGGTTTTTTTTCTGATTTGCAGCTGTTAACACTGGTCACTACAAGTCTTTGCACTTGGATTTCTTCGTAACTTCAAAAATGAAAGTTGCCTTCTTACTTTTTTCTGTGTCTTAACTTAAAAGTGGATAAACTAAGCATGGTCTACCCTGAATACTGGTACAAACATTATGTAAAACAGCTGATAAAGTGTTTGTACAAACTACCTTTTAATATTAAAAGTTTATCTTAAGTATTTTTCATGTCTATGTTGTTGCTTCTCACTTGTACATCTTTTTGGACATGCATAAGCCTTATCAAAGAGAAGGTGGGTTGACAAAAGCATCTACTATAAATCAGATTCACTGTACATGTGCTATATACTTCTCTATACATGAGGTAATAGTTTCTTGGTTCTATTGTAGTTTTTATTAGATTTTTCTTTTTCTTGTGCTTTCAGTATTTCCCAATAAACATAAATAGGAATGAAAACAACTGGGGAAGTTTAACACCAACAATATAAAAAATTATTATCTCTTGCACAAGCAGCTAATGAAATTCTTTGCATAAATTTCCAACATAATTTTGATTTGATTGTACAATTGAGAGCACAAAAAAAATATATTTTGACTGTTTTTTTAAAATAGAGATTTTGCCTATCATATTTCAGGGTGAAATATTCTTTAGATATTATTGAAATTAAGACTTTGTAATGGACATTCCTACATTTATGATGACATACTTTATGTGTGGTGTTGCAACACATACTACAGTGATATTTTGTTCTTTGTGTTTCAAGTTTCTATGAAACATTCTTCTTCGACTCTAGAGAATACTGAAGCTCCATGTTGCTCACTAAAAATAGTATCCAAGTTCCTGAAACGAACAAGCTTTGAAATCCATGAGACTTATCCAATGGAATATGTCTGTGTGGATGCTTTGTGAAAGTGGAGCTCATAGTGCACCCTAAATCTTGATCTCTTGTAGCTCATGACATAGTGAAATATGCTACAGCTGCCTTTTCACATTCTAGTTTCCTTCCAATGTCATATCCTGGCCAGATATGTACCCACAGAAGAGGACTGTGGAATTTCATACAGAATACGTATCCCATGCACCATTGATTCAATTCATTGGTTTGGCGATGGTACAATAGTGCTACCAACATCTAACATTATCACCAAGGCCTTTCAAGATTCAGAGACTAGATGGCTTGTTCTCGTGCTTGAGAAACCTCCCCTCAAGATGTCAACCTACTAGGTCAATCTACACTTAGAAGCATGCATAACAAAAAGCAACAGACCCGAGTTGCTCAGAGAACAAAGCATAGAATTCATTGCTGTTTGCATTCAGAAAGATTTTTATTCCCCTTAGTGGTCACATTGGTCTCTACCTTGTTCTTATTAAAATAGAAGTTCATATCACTTCCTACAAGGTATGATACCTGGATTCAATTCCTTTCTGACTGACTCTGTAACCTCCTAACTATCACGTCAGTCCTTAGCAGCTAAAAAAAGTGTCAGCCATGGATTTCTGCATTTTAAATTAGATAGTCATTGTAAAAAACCTAATCATCTTTCTACATACCAAGTATGGGCTTTGAATCCCGTTCTCTTCACTGGAGGCATAGGGACTGTAAGTGACTAATAGAACATTGTAGAATTCACTTTTTAGTCATGCATGGCTGAGCTATACTCTACTTCCTTTTCACATTTTTGTTATTGAATACCATAGTAAGTGAT
>NW_010295021.1:41372-65072 GCF_000700745.2 Antrostomus carolinensis
ATTTGCTGTAGAACAAAAAGTTTAAATTGCTTTTGATTTTTTCAAGTTAACTCACAGTGCTTGGCTTGCAGAAAGCTGACCATGAAATAAGAACTTACACAACAACATTTCTTGGTTTTCTGTCCTCAAGACCGTGGTAACTTTACAAATGCATTTATTTTTTCAGTTTAAGAGCACCAAAAGTGAACTAGTGTACCACTGTGCCAAGCATGGTAGAAATCCAGGGAAAAAATACATCTTCTGTCCCAGAGAATTTGTAATCCAAGTGTAAGAGAAGAAGGAATGTGTGCTGGCAGGTGGAATTGATGAGACACAAGCATCTTCTTACACCATCAGTTGCATCTGGGGAAGTAGTTCTGATTGAACTAAAATAGAAATATGGACGTATTTACATAAAATCTTAACTAACAGATTTCACTATTTGATTAACTTCAGGACAAATACCCATCTGGACTAGTTCCAACAGAGCTGGGGAGCTGAGCAGATACTTAATCGTAACAACTTTACACAATTTGTAATGCCACACCAAATTGAGGGGAATTAATGGGAGAAAGAAAAAGAGAAAAATCTAAAAACTCCAGAGTCCTTTCAGTAAATCTGTATCTCAATCAAGCAAATATTTCCTTTTTGTCATCAGCAGTACAGTAAACAATAAATCCAAGAGAGGTCAGGCTCAATAAGTAACTGGTAAGGTAATAATCAAAAACAAAGCTTTATAACCTTCTTCATGGTTTAAATATTCCACTCTTGTCAGTTGCTGAATCCACTGGGTTTAATGATGTGCCTCTCACACTCCAAATACTTTAGTCAGTTTTGTAATAATGCATTTTACTCAGATTCAGTGAGAAGGGAGGTGAATATATTATTCCATGATACTATGGTGCAGATGCACAGAGTAAAAATTATAATGTTGACTTCTAAAAAGTTGATTTATCATTAAGTAATCAATACACAAAAAGCAGAAATTAAAAAAAAAAAAAAACAACAAAAAAACAACCAAACCACACACACACAGAGACTGAAAAGACTTGCAGAACAGAATTCATCAGGAGATAAGACAACAGAAAATGTCTCATTTCAAAGGATAATAAAGAGAAACTTACAGATTTGGTTCAAGAAAACAGGTGCAAATGAATCATCTATTTATGTCTAAGACTTTGTAGGTAATCATTAAAGCTTCCAAGTGTACAGTAACCTATACAGGAGATCATCCATAAACACATAAAGCTCAAAAAAAAGGTGTATTCACTTACTAGATATCAAAAATGTTGAATAGGAATGGCAATTCCCAGGAAATGTTTCTTCATTTTCTTCCAAAACACAATGTGAACTTGGGCAAGTCCTTTACCTTAAATGATACTATTTTCCTATTTCTTACATAACATTCTTCACAGAATTATTCTGTATGAGATTTTAGATAATCTTTCTACAGCTTTCTGTTATTCTTTAATGAAAAATGAGGCACTAAAAAAGCCAAATATCAGTAAAACCACTAAAATAATTTACCTCTTGCATGAAAAAATTTACTGGAAGTACATTTTATTTTAAACATACACTCAAGTGTTTTTCTGATTTGGTTCTGTAGAACCACATTTATTTTATTATTCTGCACTTTAGGATAGTGCTATTTGGAAGTTGTGGGAGATACAGAATATGTAGGCAACCACATTAGCATATTTTTCTCAATTTCTTTTCCTGGAAGACATTGGAAAGACCTTTTGGCAAGTAGATAGTCTGTGAATTTATTGTACATAGAAGAAATAGATTTTAGCAAAGTTTTTTTCTGTTTAAGGTTTTCCTTTTTTATTCATCTTTCATAGATCATAAAAATAATTCACAATATCAGTTCATATCTTTAATATGAAGACTTAAAACCCCCCAATATAATCCAAATCATCCCACGTTCTTGCTGCTCAAAAATCAGACACATTACTATGAATTTCATGATCACTGCAGTAGAGCATCACAACCTATGTGGATAAATCCATGGTATCTACAGAATAAAAAGTTAATAAAAACAGAAGAATTGTTTTTTGTTGTTGTTGTTGTTTCATGAAAGTTCTCCCATCTGCTTCAGCATGGATTTTATTTTGTTATATCAAAAGCTTTACAGTTCTTTGAAAAATCACACTATATTTAAGACTAAGAAAAATGAGTACTTTAAAACTAGTAAAAATGACACATTGCATAGTCCATAATCTCTGCTTGTCACTAAGATCCTGACAGTGAACTAACCACTTGCATGGGTTAGCATGAAATCTGATTTGCAGTAGTCAGCCAGAAGCAAAGGGAGCATGAAATAAAATATTTGTAATCATTTCTTGGTTTATGGTATATTTATCCACAATACAACAAAAATAACTCAGGAGACCCTCTTAGAGGTTCAAGCAATAAACTTGTGATTATTCCTACTAATTTGAAACACCTTCATTTTCTGCAGAATACGTTAAAATCTATTGCAGGGACAATCCGGAGTGTTCAGGTGGTCTATCTAGTTCTGGGCTGGCTAGTTCCATCTTTATAGAAATTTTTGTGGAAACATGACATATACTGATGGGAACTTCTTTATGCATTTTGCTTTTTCTCCCTTGTGCCTATGATTGACATATATATGAAGCAGAGCAAGAAATTTCCAGAGTAGTAGGCTGAAAGAGTTTATTTAATGCAAAGGCTGATAACTTTTAGGAGATTTTCCCACCAAATTATTTACTGGTCATGCAGATTAGTAGAAAATCCTTAGCTAAATTAATGAACTCAGATTCAACACTAATATAGTCTAGATATTTGAGGTGGGAATCTAACTGTTCCTTTGCTATTAAATGCAAATGTGTTGGAATCAGATGATCTTTAAGGTCCCTTCCAACCAAAACCATTATCTGATTCTGTGGTTCTATAAATGTCTCAGGATTACATTTCTAGAAGTTAAATTGTCAAGACAAGCAAATCAATTAGGAGAATAAATATAAATTATTCATTTTTGAAATACACTTATTTGAATACACCCACCATTTCTCTTTAAGGATAAATTATTTAAGATAAACAGATTTATGTTAATTTTTTTGGTACTTATTTGTGCTAAGACTATTGACGAACCTACAGCAACAAATATTAAAAGCTAACCAAAAAGCAAGCACCTTCCAAAACCAATCATTTTAGTTTTGCTTTGTGTTGAGCCTTTCTAAATATCTCTGAAGACTCATCTACCTGACCCACAGCCATATGCTAGAGGTCAGCTTCAGCATAAACTGTGTGAAAAATGGAAAACTGCTAAAGGAAAAGCTGGACACAGCTAGCACTTAAAATTACAAAAGTATAGACTTTACAGATTCTCCTGTTCATCAGCCTAATCTGAGATAGAAGTGTACACTACCACTTCAACAACTAGAGCTCTCTCCAGTGATACATTGGTACCATTTATTAAAACAGCATTTATTTTAAATAACAGATGAGTGTCACTTGCTGACTGCCAAGTACAGAAAACAGTTATGGTACTGAATAACACAAAATCTCAAACTCCTTTTTCTTTCTTCCTTTCCACCACTATTAAGAAAAAAGAATGTCATTAAAAGATCGAGAGCTCTTATAAAGACTGATGAAGTGAATTATCTGCAAATTAGTCTTAGAGAGCAATTTCAATACCTGATTCTGTCTAATTCTACTTAAAACAAAAAATCTCAGCCTACTTGCAGTTTATGGAAGCTTAGTTTAAGAAAAAAGGGAAGGGTAAACCTTGAATCTGTCTATTTTTTTTTATCGTCACCCTGAAAATTTCACATACTAAAGAGAAATAAACAACTAGTTAGATAGGAGTGGACAAAATATGAAGCTTGGAGTAATTTTTCAGTTTCATTCCTATCAAAACTAGGTTGAAATTGGTCTTTTCCAAGCTTATTCCAAGATGGATATTTAAAACCCAAATCCCATGCTTGGTAACATGGAAATAGACTACTTCTCAAATTAAGTAAGTCCCATATCTTTTTGACTATAAAATGAAACATGCATCTTCCTTATATCACAACAGTTATCTTCTATCATAAGATTGAGAAAAGTTAATATTTTAACCAGTAATTGCTGTACACTTGCAATTGCTGAGTGCCTGCATATCTAGACCAGTTTCCCTGTGAATCACATGTGGTAGGGGAGGGCCAGCTCAGATATCCAGTGCCAGGGCAGAGAGCCCTGCACCATACTCTAGGTTTCATGTGTCAGAGGAGAAAGCCAGGCTTGAATCAAAGATAAGACACTAATGGTGCTAAATCTGGCAGCAAGTTCTGTGGGTTTGTGCAGCTTATTGCCCCAGCATGAAGCTTCACAATCCCTCATTATTACAGGGAGAGAAACTGTGAAAGGAATGAAGCTACTCACTCCAAGGCCACAGAAAAGTTAAAAACATAAATGTAGCCATCTCTGTGAGGCCTGTGGCAGTGACTGGACTACAGACACCACCATGCTAGTGCAAGCTATTCCGTGTCTGGTGCTGAGCAGATTCATGGTTTCTAAACAGTACTGTTAAGTTCAGCAAAGTAAAAGCTCTCTACCCCTGATCTGGATGTCCAAGATCTGTTCTTTCCTGATCTGTTCTGTTCAAGGCCTGTCTTCACTTCAACACTACTGGAAGAAGGAAAGTGATATACACATTCAGTAATATGGTCGATCTTGAAGTGCACAAAATTCTGCCAAAACAATAAAGAAGACAGTAAGTCAGGTTGCATATTCATCTTTGAAAGCTATAGAAAATCATCAAATCAGCTCCCTTTCTAAGCAGTCATTGGTGCCACATGGCACTGTGCCAAGGAACTCGGTAGTCTGGTCATTTTTTTCATGACCCAGCATTTTCTGAGCTATTTGAACCATCTGCTTACAGTTTCAGTCAAGGGCAAAAGGGCAGACACCTGAGATATCTGAGACATCATTTATGAACTGATATTTAAGGGGAAAATATTGTAGCAAGTGCAAACAATCTATGCAACATAAGAAATTTAATACAGGCAGTCCCATTCACAAACCTTCAGCATTCAGAGTTTGTCTTCCGAGTCCTTGTCAATATGTTTTCAAATAGGTCAACATATAAGCAAAGTGCTGTAAAGTTTTTTAAAATAACAGCAGTGTCTTCAGAGTTTTAAGGGTTTCAAAATAAAGTAAGCCAAACACTTGTAAAGTACAAAGAGCCTTTTATTAAAAACATTTTTTAAGACTTTTTGTATTGTTTTACAATCACAATTGTGTGTAGTAGTAGTGTATCTATGCTGGAATAGAAACATGTCACAATGCATGGGTATTTCTTCAGTAATAATAAATTTCAGGTGAACCTTGAATTTGGTAGGGTTTTTAAAACAGAGTAAACCAAACATATATAACCATGTATATAAACAAAGATTAAAATAAACAGTGGTTAGAATATTTATCTGAAACAAAGTTTATTTGAGTTTTCATTACAATAGATATTGAACTTAATTCTCTTGGATAGGCATTTCAGAGACCATATTAATACTATTTAAAACTATTTGCCTTAGTATTAACATCAGGGTGAGTAAACCTGTTATGTAATATACAAAGATATTTTCCATTATTATTCTGTAAGCAGTGTCAGAAGTTTTATGTTTTTAATGACCTCTAGATTTTTTACACACACACTTTAATCAACTTAGCTCTTGTGCCTGACTCTTTTCTAAATGGTGTTTGAAGCACCACAGAAAGAGAATATGACAGAAATTTTTAAGTTAGGACCTGAAGTTCTCATGCTATAATCTTGGACATCAGTTTATTTCAGATATATCTGATTTTTGAAACAATGGCTTCTGACAGTGTCATTTTCCATTTTATAACCAGCTTCTGTTGCAGGCAATTGAAATAGATATTATTTCTTCCTTACTTCCTGCTAAATTCAGTTAGCTTACAAGCTTGAATTGCCTTTAAGTTTCTCTTCTCTGCTTCTTGTTGTCATATTAAAACATTTTTTTTCCCTTGAGTGTTTCCTTTGCCTGCTATAAGACAATGTTTCTGCTCTGTAAAACCTAACACTAATATTAATATGTATCTGTTCATTTTCTCTTACCATTAACCTTTTCTCATCTTTTCAATATACATTTATGCACTAGGCTTCATATACTGGAATATATGAATTACTGTTTTATTTCTATGATCCTCCCAGTAATTAAATGTTAAATTAATTTTTTAGACTACCATTAAGCTAGCAGGAACACTGTAAAGTATGCTGCATTTAACAGTGATATCTGCTTGACTGTGCTTTTGTGTTTATACCAAAAGATGCATTCTACAATGTATAAATGTATGAAAAACAACAAACTAACTTTAGCAGACAAAACTTACACAGTACACAGTGGTTTCCTACTGAAAAAGCTATTGTTGGCCTTTTTTGTGTGTGGCAAGTTAGCTAGATTCAGTTTTTGTCTAGGCTTTTCCCATGAGGAAGAGAAACTGATGATGGAAGTATGGGTTTCCTTTTAGGTGCTTATTTCCTATGAAGGTATAACATCTTTTTCCTGGAACACAGAAGAAACCAGATGAAGGGGTAATATCTTCACATCATGCCTCTCCAGCAGCATTCAGCACCCACCTCTCTCAGGAACAATTTTTTGGGAGGACAGCCTCTTCCTATCCCTCACAGTCTGCCCTGACTGTGCTGGCAGGCAGAGCACCCTTGAATGTGAGATTCAGTTTTCACAAACAGAAGACAGATGCCTCTGGAGAAACAGAGCTGAGGACTGAGTCAGTTACTCCTTCCTGAAAAGCCCCTCTGTGCACTCAGATGACAACCAGAAAGAGACTTAGGTCTGTAGGTCAGGGGAGTTTGGACTCTACTTGTACTGTGGGATAACATAACACGATGCATGAAACCTTGTCTCTCTGTATTACATTTGGCTATCTGAACAAAACTGGAGTTAGTGAAACTGGTGACTCCACATGACTTGGTGCTTCTCAATCACTTCCAGCTCCGTGACTTATGGTACCCTCTTTACCCAAGGTAACTGATACGAACTACATTAAAAAACAAAAACAAAAACAAAAAAAACCCACACAAAAAAAAAAAAACAGATAAGAAAAAGGTTGTATTTAACCTGTTGACTTCAGAAATCTGGCTTATAGTATGAACTCACAAAACCCAGCATTGGTACAATCAAGGGGGCAGAATTATGTAGAGGCAGCAGCAGGCAGCCAGAGGAATGACACTGGGGAACAAACTAAATTGGATTTGCCATTGAAGCGTTTGTCACCAAACAACAGAATCACAGAATCACAGAATGTTAGGGATTTGGAGGGACCTCAGAAGATCATCTAGTCCAATCCCCTTGCAGGAGCAGGAACCTAAATGAGATCACACAGAAAGTCGTCCAGGCGGGTTTTGAATGTCTCCAGAAAAGGAGACTCCACAACCTCCCTGAACAACAGCCTGAAGTTCACATTCTGACTGTGATCTTTAACAGTTTTATGTGCTTTAACTTATGCACAACCTTGATGGATATTGATCAAAAACTGGACAGCTAATTGACTGATATGTTATTGAATTTGCTTTTTTGATAAACTATTCACTAAATTATAACAAAATCATCAATGTACAACCTAAATATGCTTATCTGAATAGCTCTAATAAATATAGAAATATAGGGTTAGGACCTTACATGGTCATCTAGTCCATTTCACTGCTTCAGGGTGATGCAACATCTCAATATGAGGGAAATAAATAATAAAAAATTATACAGCATTAGTTTTTGGCAGGTTTTCCTCCTGGTATGGCAGTGATGATGTATTAGTAATGTAGTCTCCTCAGTAATTCTGGGGCTGAGGACCTGAATGTTAGTTACAGCTGGAATATGGATCAGTAAAGACGAAAAATGAGGAAGAATCTCTGGTTTTGGTATTACCAAAGACTAGCTTCAACTATTTAATGGTTCTTGATGTAAGTTAGTTTTAACTCTCTGAAAAGTACTTTCTTCTCTGAAAAAGAGCCTTATCTTTAGCATGCACCCAACTCCTTTTATCTGAGGCTTCTGTACCTAGATCCACCTGTTACCTTCCCATCTCAATGTGCTTAAGAAATTCTACATTAATATGGTGTAAGAATTCATTAATATTTGAGTTTTGCTTGCTTTTGTGGCACATGACAAAGGAATGTGTGGTATTTTTCTTTAAAAAGTTGACACATTTGTACCATTATAATAACGAAAAATAAGGCCCTACAATATTTTAAATGTTTTCAGAAAACTTGAAACTACAAGACAACCAAATTCTCCATTTACTTTTTTATTGTCTATAGGCTGTACCAAAAGCATAAACTTAATTTTGTGTTTCAGAAATGCCTCATGTCATGCAGCTCTAATATGTCAAAGTTGTGTGACAAAAAGATTCAACATAAAAGACAATACTTTAGTATCAGTCTTTCTACCTAAACAGAACAAAAAGTGAATTTGTATGTGCTTCAGGGTAGAGGAGTATTAATTGCACAGTAGTACAGATTTTAGTGTGGTTCCTTATGACAGTGATGTGATAGTGGAATGAAACTTTGGCATAAGTTATGATGTTCTATAATTGTAATCTAGATGACACCACTGAAGGATTTATGGAGTAGATAAATTATTAGGTTGATCAATACAATCCTCCAGGCCCAGTGGTATTATCTTATCTACTCTACTTCCTCTTTCTACAAGTGCTAATGGTACCCACATGCCTCATGGATTTAAGACATTCTATTGAGGCGTGGTCTATGAAAAATTATTGAAGAGAAAAACTCAATGAAGTATAATGAAATGTAATTCAACACACACATCTCACTTGATTTTTATTTCAAACCTGATTTCAGACTCCAGCACTATGCTTACAGTGTTCCATTTCCATTACCAGAAATCTTTGAGCTTCGCTATCAGCACCTGGCAGATAGCTGGAAATGTGAGAAGACAGAGATTTCAAAGTGTACAGCAATTTCTCCTGGAAGAGTTAAAAACGCATATAGTACAAGGAGGAATGTTTACTCTGTACTTTATTCCATGCATTTGTGCAATAATTCTAAGACCTTAACACCAGCCCTCTGTTTCCTGTAAGACAAGAGCTTTAACAGAGAACAGAAGATTGTTCCCTCTCTAGATAGCTCTATATTACTGAGAAATTAAAGAGCACTTTTGTGATATGAAAGAACTAAATTCTAAGCTAATGTCTGAATTAGCATAAAGTACCTCCCAAAGCTGTAACTTCTAACCTCTTTTTGACCTGCTTTTACTGCAGATATTCTTTTTTTTTTCTCCAAGAAAAAAGGCAGCTAAATATATTCTGTTCTTTTCAGCAGCATACAGATTTCAGGAAGATTAATTCCCAGTATATAGAAGGGCATGATTTTTCAAAGTACAGAACAGAATCAGGCTTACTAAATACTTTATTCTATCCATTTTTTGCAGTCGCACAAAGTTTTACAAGATATTACTCAAAATTAGGTAGAATTTTTAATAAACTATTATTTTAAAGGCATAATTCAGTTGGTATACAACCACTTGTACAGAAAAATCTTAAGGGCTTTTCAGTACAGAAGAACTAATATAGTCTCTTTTAAACCCCTTCAGAGCACGGGACCTATTGAAAAGATAACCCTCATGACAATTTTTGAGGCATTGTGTAGAGTGCAAGAATATGCATTCAATAAATTAGTACTTTGGAGGAGAAGCATTTTGAAGAAAATTTGTTACAGTAAATGAGATTTATTTTGCAGACAGCTCTCTGTAAAAAAAAGTTACAATTGGAAAGTAAATTTAAAAAAAACATTAAGAAGAAAGATCTGAGATCAACACAGTATATTCTCATTACAAATTTTACTGCTGTGGGAAAGGATTTATATCAAGGCAATTAGGGTCCTTACTTGCTCACACTAGCATGAGTTAGTTAGCTACTAGCCCAGTACTGTCATGCTACTTGTTTGTTTGTTTGTTTGTTTCTGCAGTTGGTGTCTTTTTGCATCCTAAATGCCAGCTTCCCTATAGACACCAATTAAGCTTTGAGGGTTTGTCTCATTTCTGAAAAGCTGGAGTAGTTCTTTTAAGAAAGGCCTTCAAAAAAATCAAATAAATACTTTAGTTTTTTAAAGTAGTGATTTAGCTGTGGCAGTGAGGACTTACATTAGTGCAGCAGTGATATCTGAACTTTGAGTGGGATTAAATCTCTCAATCTAACCCATTAAGAGGGAAAAATCAGTAAAAATTTAACTCAGGAAGACCTTTGGAACAGTGGAATTTTAAATACATATTTTGTATGTGAAATCCAACCTTTTTCCGAGGGAAAAATTGCAAGTGATTTTTCAACTATTTTATTTTCCTTCCTATTTTTCAGAATTCCTTTTGTATATTTACTACCATCCCATATACTCTAAGCTTTAGACACCAATACACATCCCAATATATTCTTAGATGAATGTCTCTTTGTTATAATTAATCTCACACAGTTAATCCCTCTAATCAGTTCACTATTTGGTTTTCTCCACACAAGGATTAGCCCACAACAGTTCCCCAAATCAGCAGCTAATTTCTCACTCCAGTACAGCCATGTGTCACCAGCTGCATTCTGTGTGGATTGTTGGGCTGTTAAAACTCAAGTCAGAAAAATAGGATCCTGTGAAACTGTGACTAGGAAAACATTACTTTAGAAAGGACAAAGATTCTGCTTCTGCTTTTTTCTTCCTTCCCTATCATCTGCCTACTGAGTTTCTGTGCTTCAGAGGAGGTGAGCATCTCTCAATGGAAGCATTAAGACAAAGGTTTCTAGCTCTAACAAAGAGTTAAGGAAGAATTTGAGGAAGAAGATTCATTGTCTCTTGTTAGCATATCTTGTTCCTGTGGTCTACCGAACCTGTTCTTCCTTCACATGAACCATTCACAGTAAGTTTGCTGCCCCCCACTTCTAACTTCTCTGAAGTTAGAATTTGACCTACTGAAGCAGGTCAGATTCCCCAGATTCTTCAAACATGTGAATATACACATGCATGTTTGTACACTAAAACTTGACAGCCACATGGGCTTGGGAAACTGGTGAAAAGAGAGGAAGAAGTAGAAGACAAGAGCCAAGGATCTTTGGAGCTGGGTCTCCAAGGTGGGAAAAGGGAATGGACTGTGTGTGTTGAAGGGCATACAGCCTGACTGGCTGTGCGGAAGGGCACAGTAATTAACGCAGGGTACAGTGGTCTAGGAAATGTAGTCTTGTGAGGCAATATTCAGTGATAAATAAACTGCCTGACCTTGTAGTAACACGAAAAGCTTCAAGAGATTTAAGACCTCTCAAAGAAAGCTGTGGCATAATATCTCATCCTAAAAATGATAGAAATTTCAGAAAAAAATCATAGGATACTCATGCCTTCCACATCAACAACTTTACAGTCTTGTTCCGTTTAATTACCACATGTCACTCCACTGGTTAAATAGTTCTTTAATTACCTAATTATTTAATAAAAAAAAAATATTTTATTTGACTTAAGGTTTCAAGGGAAAAAAATCAATTATTCTTAATTCAATAGTTATTTACTTAACAATCATTTATCAGTTTTGGACATGTTGTTAGGCTTCAGAGTCAGCTTTGTTTTGGTTAATTGAATACTTTTAATTAAGACAGCTGAACCCAACCCTTATAACTTTAAACACAGCCCCAAAGGCAGCACTTGTTTAAAAAAAGTTCAAAGAAAATTAGTATTTGAAGTACAGCATATACTCTATTGGTTTGCCAGATGAATTAGTACAGAGGTTAATAATCACACTTTAGAAAACATTGACATAAGTTTAATTCCCTTTTTTGGATGAGGTTACTAGTCAAATTAATTGGTGCCAGTCCCTAAGAAGGGCAAAAATAGTAACTTCATTATTTATAATAGCATTTCACAGAGATAAGTCTAAATACATGCAAAGACTATATTCTCAGAAAGTGTATGTTTTGCCACTGCAGGATGATAAAATTGTTACGCTTCTTCAGAAGACGTTAAGTATTATCTGTTTACAAACAAAAATGCTATTTGCTACCGAAAAATTTCAAGATGTGCCAAACAAGTAAAACTTCAAACATTTCCTGAAGATATTGAATCACTTACATTATCTTTTGTACAAATACAAGTCAAAAAGAAATGTTATTTGCAAAAATGTTCAGGGAAACAAACTTAACGATGATTCATGAGAAAGGTGCTCAGAAGCCACACTGAAAAATAGTGTGATTTTGAGTATGAAAGGGAAAAGAGACACTACTTGGTAGAAGAGCAATAGAGAGATAAAATGATGAAGAGTAAGGATATGAAAATACTGCTACCTGGATATTTTTATTCTTTATGACAGTCTCTAACATGTTAATATCTGGCCCATCAGTACAGAATTTCATAGCACGTTTCAAAGTCGCAGGCTTTGAAACACCCTGTGGAGACCAGAGGGACAGTGAAATATTTGCTACCCACAAAACATTTCAGTTTTGTAAATAAAGTTTTTGTCTCTTTTATGCAGAGAGGATCTTCTCATTTTTTTTTCTCTGGTGTCACACTAATGCCAGTCCATACCCTTTGAAATCCTGAGGATACCTGAATAGCACTCACATGTTAATTGTTGGTTTCCAAGCTGTAGTACTGCTTGTGTACCGATACACACCGTGTATATCACACCCAACAAAAAATTATTTGGTTCTGCCGACTCTGAAGACAGAAGAGACCCTTAGGTCACCTAACCTGTCCTGCAAATTTAGAATAATAGAATTTAAAGATTTGGATTCAGGTGTTGCCCTTTCAAATCTAATAGCTGGTGATTGATTGAGGTATGGGTATGCTGTGAACTCAAGAAAATCCATTTCTACTGTGAAAACATTAAGACATTTCGGATCCAACATTTTCCATGATGTTTTTTGTAAATACTGATCACTTTTACAATTTAAAAATTCTGTCATTTTTCATTTTAATTCTGTACCATGAGTCTCCTTTTATCTTTGTATGTCAAATTGAAGATACACTTTGTATACAGGATTTTTTCCTATGAAGACATTTAAATAATATTTAGATCACTTCTCAGTCTTTTATTCACAACATATAAAGAAAAAAATTATATAATCCCTGAATTATATAAGAATTCAGTTTGAAAGGAACCTCTGCAGCTCATTTAGTCTAACTACCTGCTCAAAACAGGAATATCTTCAACAATGCTGATCAGATTGGTCAGAGTTTGAACAGCCAAGTTTTGAATATCTTGAAGAACACAGATTCCAAAACCTCCCCTAGAAGCCTATTTCAATGTTTGCTTACTCTAACAGTGAAATTTTTTTACTATTTATTTTGGAATTTCCTTTGCTGCAAATGTGGAAGTTCTGCAACTCCCTCATTTTAAGACGTTCTCTCTAACTCTGAAATGTAACTCTGAAATTTTGCATTACTTTTTATACTTTCTCTGTTATCTCAAGAACTTTTAAAAATATTCTGGTCACCAGAACATTAATGGTCTGTTACTTGGAACACCAATGGTGTAGAAGTTACTAGCTAACTGACTGCCTGCATCCTTCCTGTCTGCATCCTTCTTCTTGCCATTGTGTCACTCTAGGTGCATTTGTTGTGTTTTGTGGCCACTATGACTGTCTTATCCTATCTGAGTCATTGTTGTTCAGGGTACATAACCCATAATCCACAACAATCTGCAGCTGCTGGCATTAGACGTATAGCTTTGTTTGAAAACATGTTTTGTTTGAAGGATCTCAGCTACTGAAAAAATCTGGAATGGTTCAATAAGGCCACATAGATTCATCATCATTTGTCACTTTATTAAGTCTTATTTCATCAACACTATTTAAAAATATATTTTATTTTCAACAGCAGCAATTTTGTATTTACTTCCAGCTTATTCACAAAAATGTTCAATAACGTTTTCCCTAGCACTGACTCCTGAGAAACTTCAAGTAGAAGCACACCATTTCATGGGAATTGCCAGAGAATCTGCTTTAATCCATTTAATGTATGTTCTGTTACAATTGTAAAGTGTTAATTTAATACTATAATGTCATGGGTTATCAAGTCAAATACCTTACAAAACCCCTTTACATCTGTGTAACTGCCATCATAACTATTGCTATGACTGCAAAATACAGTATCCAGGTTTTTCTAAGACCTGCTTTCACTAAAACCCTGTTGATTTATATTAATTATATTCTTATAATTTAATTTTTATTAACTAACTCCTAAATCAACATTTTCAATATTTTCCTTTGGACTGATGCTGGATTAAGTAACCTATAATAATAATTACAGGAGTTGTTTTTAAATAGTCGTATTTCTACTTGTGCAGTCTTCTGAAATTTACCTATTAATCTGTGACCTAACTGGGACAATTATTTTGTAAATATTACCAACATATATTGCTTTCTGTGTTACTGCAGTCTGTGGATGCTTACTTTTTGTAACTGTAATCAAAAACAGAAATATTATTTTTCCAATATTAAAAAGTGCACAACATATTAAAAGAAGTCTATAACTATTCAGACTCTTGTGATAATATGATGCTGATATAAACATTTTAACCGAATTCAGTTAAGTAAAAGGTGTGTACTTTAGCTTATCTGTCAGATGGCATGATTGTATGACACATATTAGAAAACTACCCATACTAACAAGAATTTTGGTATTATTGTGGGTTGTGACACATGTTTTAAACTGGATAGTGCTACAAGGCAGAATGTCATTTTGCTTAGTTTACAATTTGATATCAATAGTCCATATTCAGATCTACAACTTGAAATTATATTACTGAAGAATTAAGTAGTCAAAAATATTAGCTGAAGTAACCTTCAGTGAAACAAATAAAAAAATTAACTGTTTAACATAACATTAACTTTTTTATAGATATTCATTAATAATTATAATTACACCACTTCTATTAAAGACTTTAGTACAAAGACACAAAAGCTCAAAGGTCTGAATTTGAGTGCCTGCAAGATGCTAGTACTTCAGACAAGTTTTAATGGACAGGAAAATCTTACAGACATTTGAATATTTCCTTGTGGCAGTTATTTCTTAAACAGCCTTCTGTTTTTTATCAATAGCGAAATCAAATCAGAATTGAGTGAAAAAGAAAAAATTATCTTTACGGTGTCAATGCTTAGACTTTTATATTTACGTGTGGAGAACAAATGCCAGTTTGGCTGGTTTAGAGTCCCAAATAATATCAAAAGTTCATATACTTCAGTCATTCAGGAACAGCAGAAGTTCTGGTCCCGTGGTTTCTTGCTTTTTGGTAGCATCCCAGGCATATGGGAAGAACTGACAAGAACTCATGGTATGAATCTAGCTCATCTAAGAATGAAAGACAAAATGAGTGAGTAAAGGGAAATGGAAAAATAATATATTTACAGAGCTTACAAAAAGTTCTTCCCTTCTGCTCTTGCTAGAAGAATTTGATAACCAAACACTTGCGAATCACTGTGCAAGTTTGGAGAAGTGTCTGGTTTTCAACCAAATTTGCTTTGTGAAAGCATGAAGATCTTCAGCTTTCCATTGTGACAGCCAATAAGACTGAAAAACAGAAACTGAAGGATGTGATATATTTGTGCTAATTTCCATTTTTTTTCCAGGAATATTTTTTGTGGCTGATAGCTGTGACATATCACTGCTTCATAATAACACTCTGTTGTTATTTGACTAATGCTTGATTATGGAAAGTATGAAACTGCAGAGAAATTATATAGAGAAAAGAAAAATTATGCTATCCGGGCCTTATTCTATTAGTACAGGATTGTTCCTAGTTATTAATTCTACAGTTCAGAAAGAGCAGGAAGAAGTTTTTTCAGCTATTTATAAAGACTGCAGGGGTAGCTGAATATTCTGTAAAATGGAAAGATAAATGGTTTACTCCTTACAAAAAGAAGATAAGGCTGCTGGATGGAGACCAAAGGATAGTCATAGGCTAAAAACTTTGGGAAACTAAAAGCTGTGTGAATGCCTTGAATATTTCATGTCATTAACCTGTTCAGCTTCGATTTTTTAATTTCTCATTGGGGACCCATATTCAGAAAGAGTTAATACATCTCTTTTTCTAAGGTGAATGTTTTATAATTCAACAAAATGTGAACTTTTATTACAGTTAAAATGTATCAAACTACTGTTCGCCTCCAAGTTAATAATTATATAATTTATACAATCAGAATATTTTTTAAGTATCAAGATACTGGAACAAAATAAAATATTACTGTTAAGATACTGCTGGAGTTGTGGCAGGTAGTGAGTTTGGGAGCTAGTTCCCTAGAATATTGGATGGGATATGTGCAATTAATCATCCTCTAATAGGCATATGTATCATTAACATAAATTCATTATCCAAGGTAAGTTCTCACTATCTAGAAGTACTGCTATTTTCTGAAAAATAATCTTTGTCTTTCACCTGGTCTACAAAAACAGTAACTTGTGACTTAGAGTAGAATATATAGTATAATGTAGTAGTATAGTAGAAAATTGAAATTTCAATATAAAATAAGAGATATCCTTTATTGAAAAGATTCTCATAAACTGATAATATATAAAAATAATACAATTAACTCTTAGAATATTATGGTAAATATATATATATTTCTAATTTAATTGAAAGCAAGTCTTCAATTGTGATACTGGTTACAGAGTTAGCTGGTTTTTTATATATGTCTGAGCAACAGCTGGCTTTTAGTGTTGATATATAGACATTCGTGGCTTTATATATTCAGTAGAAACCACCAGCACATGATCTTGCATCTAAATGCTGAACAAAATCAGTATTCTGTCAACCAGTAATGAAGGGATATTGCCAGACGGATCCTGCCAGGTGTTGGCAATTAATTATTGATATATTTCGGGGAATATTTAAAGTGAAATTAAAATACAGTCTTCCTGCATGATATTGCTGCATTATATTGATGGTTGCTGATTGTATGAGTTTTCCTTTTCTACCTTACACAAAATGTTTAAAACAGATCCTTCTGAAGAAATCAAAGACATCCCTTCTGGCAGGTTATTATGTGGCCTGTTGAAATTGGGGTTTGGAAGAAGTTATTTCAGAACATATTTTGATAAAGTAATAATGGTCATACAGAAATGCATTTTCCATTCTCCCTGGCTTCTTTGCAAGTTTTTATCTTCTCTCTTGTTTAAATGCATATTTCAATACCAGCCATAAGGCACTAATAAAAAATAACAATAAAAATAAACACAACCTCTCGTTAATGATCTATATATTTTTTTGAAGTGCTGAAGGACAAGTAGAAATACAATTTACCCAATCTATGATTTACAAAATATGATGCAGTAGTTCAACCAGCAACACTCAAGATTCATGCCCTCTGTTTCACAGAGTAGGGACAGCAGTAGAAAAGCCACCACAGGGGTTTATTCACACTGTACCAGTAATGCAATGTTTATCAAGCCTGTCCTTGCTACCACAGCTCATTCTTTGCAGCTCAGTTTCAGTGTCTCAGCTGGATGGGAAATAGCAGTGACAGTGGTTTCTGTGATATGAATATTTACCTGTAACATCTAACCTGTGGGACCTGGGCAGAGACCACTTCAGTTTTCCAGTCCAGTTTAGAACTGATATAGTGATGTGGCCAAATGAACTTAAACACTACATTTTATTTCTGTTTCTGATAAAAACAATGAGTTCTATTTTTCCAATGCCTGAAAGTGATCTTTGAGCCTATTTCTGCTCAAAAGTACCTTTGAAAGAATGTTAAAATAGAGCTAGACCCAAAGTTCCCCTTCTGTAAGAAACAATCTTCACAGATTGCCCTCTCATTTTATCTTGCTCTTCATGAAGAAAAAGCAAAAGTGGGAGTTATTTTACATAACCTTGGAAACAAGTATTTGAGAAGGCTAAGCATAAGCTAGTAAAATGTGTCTTTTTTTCAATCAAGAAAGAAAAACAGTTGTTTCCAGAGAGTAATTCATTTGACCTATTCTCTAAGCAGCTTTTACAGTGAAATTATTCTCCTTCTACATCTACCTCTTTACTTTGACGATGGAAGAAGGCCAAGATAGCTTACTTAGTCTTAGAAAACTAACTATATTCTAGTACATTAGGTGGGGAATTATTTTATCCCCAGATATCTTGAAAACATTGCTTCAAAAAGAGCTCACTAAAACTTTTGTTTAATGTCATGCTACCCATGAAAGAAGAATTTTCCATCACCTCAACTTTAAACGATAGAATAAAAAACACAGTGTGGAAAAAAAAAAATAGGACGCTGATGCTCAAATCATGTTCAAATTTAGTGTATCATGTTATAAAGAGGGTCAGACAAGAGGAAAAAATCAGTTCAAATTCAGTTGTCTGCACACTGTTATCTGCATAAATGTCTCCTACTAGAATGATCTGAGGATCACTGTGTTTGTCCAGAGAGATTTTACATGCCCTAGGGTATCCTGTGCAGGCTCTTTTTACCTTTCTTGAAGGGGATGAATCTCACAAATGTCTTGAGTCATACTTACAGATATACCTTAGGGTATCTCAAATTACCATAGATGCCTGTGCAGTTATATTAAGGCACTAATTAATATAATCAGTGGAACATAAACAGTAATTCAGCTAAATCTGACCATAACCGTTGTGCAATTATTAGGTTGCCCTACTAACCATAACCATTGTGAGATGATTTGGTTGCCCTAATAACAGGCATCAAGCAGGATGCCCAATATCACCAGAGACATCTGCAGGGGGGCCAACAGATACAACAGAGGGATTCTGGTGGGACTGTGATCTTCTGGTGCACAAATCAGGCTGGATATGGTTAGCTGAATTGCTTTTGAGTCTCTTCTGGATTTATTAAGTTGGCTTCCATTGGCTGTAATGAGATGTTGAGCTACCCAGTATGGCAGCAGAAAACCACTCAAATTGACCCTTAACTCTAAGTGTTTTAATCTTGAGCCAAATTCTACTACTGAAATTTTAAAGTGGTCTCTCTAAATTCCAGACTTCAGAGCTCATGTTCCACCATTCTAAAGTTACATCAAATTCAAGAAGTGAATGTAAGCAGAATTTGTATTGTCCTCTATCTGCTTGCTCTGACTGGGAAAATGGTCACAAGGCTTCATGCTGGCACATCAGAGCAAAGGGGCTAGAAAGCCACTGGGCATCTGGTAACTCCTCAGGTATAGATATTTCTCTAGCAGATGCAGAGCCAACACACCAGCTTCTCCATCATCTTCCTGTTTTCAGAATAAAAAGTTTGGCAGTGATAAAGAGGCACGGACAGCACACTGCTCTGTTCCAGTGATTTCTTGGCAAGATTTTATCCCTCTGGAGCTCTACCTAGCTGAAGCAGCTTGACCAGTCCTGAAGTTCTCTTTTGTAATTCTGAAAGTTTATTTATACGTGGAATGCATAGCAATTGCTGTTTTTAAAGCTGCATGATATTTGCATCCTAGAGGACCATTCTGAGTTTCTTTACAGTCTCAGTGAACATTTTTAGAGAGAAAAAAATCACTTTCTATAAGAACCAACCACAGTGCTCTCTCTTTTTGATCAGCTAGGGTCTCAAGATTTAGACAGAGAAGGTATGAGATTTGAGAGCCATTCAAGCTCACCTAACTTCCATATGGCAACACCTTAAAAATTAAGGTCCTAGCATCAACAGAGTCATTCAGACAGAAGAAACAGGGAAATTACACTGGTTGTACTGTCAATGGCGAGCTTGAGGAGCCTCTGAAAGATAATAATTCCATATACAACAAGAAAAACCTTTGCTTAACTAGCTGAGTTGGAGATGTGTCACTCCCTGGAGCTTGGGTGACTGAATTGGAAATGCACATTAGGCACCTAAATCCGTTCACTTTTTTTATTAATCAAGCTAATTGCATAGAATTCCCTTTTTACAGCTGAATGGGGAAATGAACTTCTGAATCACCGCTTCACACCTAGGCTGTGTGTCACTGGCACCTCAGCTGATGGGCTAGGTTGCTGTGAGCAGGTGCAGGGGTCTAATTCAGCTACTGGCTATCTCTCTCCCTCCTGGTCCTGCCTCCCATTGCTCAACTTGACCTCTTCCTTATCTGAGCTCTGGCACTCAAAATAGGACTGGGTTTTCCTCTTCTCAATAGCAGATCAATTTATTCAACTTTGTTTATAGTAAAATACACATAGCTTTGACTATTCCTTCATAGAGACTAACTGACATGGAAGAGCAAGCTCCATATTACTACACTCTTATTCTCCAAAAGGACCACATACAAACAGCTTGCCTTTAGTTTGTGCTAAATCTTTCACTAAACCACCAGACTAGATAGACCTATAACAGTACCTCCCACTCCTGATGTTGTTCAGCCACTCTACTGCCATGTGCAGTGAAATTATGAAAACAGAGAAGAACAAACAACAGAGTATAATTCTTTGGCCCACTGATTCACTTTTTCTACTAGGACTTGGTTTCTTCCTGAGGCCTTGGTTTCTGATTTCCGCCCTGGCACTCATTAAACAGATTCCCCTTTGAGAATCTTGGTCGTAATTTCTGGTTGCAGGTACTTGTCTAAGCAACTTTTTGAAGGTCAGCCTGCATTTTTCAGATTGCTAACATTGTAAAATATATATCTTTCTTATGAATTCTTGTATTCAGATGTTGTAATTCTTTTTTATTTCTGAATGTCTATGTTTTTGTTTCTGTGCCCGTGTCAAATTCAATTGGTTTGTGTACATATGTCAAAGCAATTATCATCTGTAAGAATGCATGAAATGACATCTCACGCTCTTCAGGTAGCTGGCAACTGGTCCTAAGAGCATGGCTGTACCACCACATAATCAAGGTCATTTGCACTGATCACACTACTACCATCTTTTTCATCTCTGTGTATACCTGCCTTGCTGCAGAGCATTGTGTTTACACTTTGTATGTTTCAGAGATAAGTAAGTCCACTTTTTATCCTATTTTCCTGCACAGGGTCAGGAATCTGTTTGATAGTGTGCAGGATGGTACAGAGGCTAACAGCAATTTGAAATCAGGTATGTCTGTTATCATCAGTATTAAAAGTTAATGAAAAATACTTCAAAACAAAAACAAACCTGCACTTTAATGCATGCTGATCTGGCAATATAATGGGCTACAACACAAGTGAAATGGTGCAAGTCATGAGAAAATACTGATACAAAGAACATGACTGTAGGCAGCCAAGAATCCCAATTTTGTCTTCCACCCTTCTTCCCCAAGTGAAAAGCAAAGTTTTGGCTGTTGTTTTGTCTTCCACCATTTCTCTTTGCAGAAAAGGGAAGGTTTTTCTACTTCTTTCCCTTTATATCCTGTCCACTAAAGAGGCAAATAGTCACCCGTCTCTTCTTTGACTTCCACCTGATCCCATCATTCTTTTCAGGTTCTACTATGTTCCTCAGTTTTCACAGGTGGACAAGGATAGTTTTTTTCTCATGAGGTTGCCTGACACCCATAGCCATCCCAACACATCTGTTCAAGCAGTTGGGTTTTTTTTGTTTGGTTGGTTGGGTTTTTTTTTAAGAGATAGCACCACATGATGCTAATGTCTAAGTTTGTGTCTTCTTAAATTATATGAAGAAAGGGCTATGACATACCTCCCTACATAGGGAAAACTTACATCTGACATGGCTGACAGAATAAACAGTAGGCTTGAAAACATATCTTCCTTCTGCTCACTGTCTTTATGAGGTTGTTCCTTCTCTGCAGCATTGCTTTCCAACGTGGCAGCCTCCCGCACAGCACAGACACCAATCCAACTCCTCGCACTGCTAGTATTGTTGCTTTCTTTCCCTCTCCTGAGTATTGGCTTTGACTTTACTTTCCTCAACCATAACATCTGTGCTTCCCCCAGAGCCATCCTGTCTGGCTGATGCCCAGCACCTTCCTGTTCACTGCCTCTCCTCCTGCTGTCCCAGTCAGCTAGCCTGGAGCTTCTCCCTGCCGAATATGCTGAGCTGCTCCTGGGATGAGACAATCTATCCCAGCCCTTCCTGTCTTAGATTTTCTATATAACTGGGAATGCAGCTGACAGACCAAAGTAAACACACACTCTCCTCCACAAATATGTCTTTTCCACAGAATCCATTCAGTATTTTTGCAGTAATTTGGTGGGGGGGAAGAAAGAACAACCCAGTTAATTATCCTACTCCATACTATGCTGTTGACAAAAATCTAAATACAGTTACAAATTATGTCACATCAGCCACCTCTTCTGTAATTGTCATACTCAGGGTGAATTTCCAGCAGACCTGTTGAACTAGAATATTCTATACAACAGAAATTCTTCTTTTTATATTTTTCCTGTAGATTCCCTACAAATTCTGAAAGCTTTGAAGCTTGTGCTTAAGTTATTCTAAAGATAAGGAGCTTTCTCAAAACGCAACTGCCCTACTCCATCGGTGTAGTTAAATGCATGATCATAGTCTGTTTTTTTCCCTAGTCTGGCTCACCCTGTTTCACGTAAAATTTAAACAGTAAGCAACAAATATCTGAGGCAGTAAATTACAAATGGGCCATGTGAGATACATTTCTATCACATTTATAATTCTTATAGTGTATGTACATATTGAGGATAATGCCAGTGATGTGTAAATGCAGCAGAACTTTATTTAATGAATGATTAGTAAACAATTAATCACTGCCTCTTTTATTACATGCGCTAAGATCTGATGGAAAATTACCATGGGTAGAAATGCAGATACAGAGAGCAGGGAAGGAATATTACATCAGCATGTGTAAGACTAATGATTGAAAAGGTAATTTTGTCATAGGCATTCATTTACTTTTGAGTGTTTTGTTCTGCACCCATTCAGGTTTGCCAATACTTTTTTTCATATCAAATCCACAAGAAACATTTTCCTGCATCTTATAATTCAATACATAAACATCTAGTGAAATATTTTGTGTACATTTTGTGGTAGGTTTAAAGGATGTTTTAAAAATTTTAAAATCCACCTTCAATTATCTGTGTTGTCATGGAAAAAAATGTATTTAGCAAGATATGTGAAATAATAACAGATATGTGTTATTTTTCAGCTGAAATAGCTTTGTCTTGCAAGATTCAGAAAGTGACCAATCTTTAAAATTCTAAGACAGAAAAAAAAAAAAAAAAAGCCAACCCAAGATATTTTATCTGACTCGGACATATACTAGCAGAAGAAACCATTTTCCCCTATGTTTTGCTTTGTGGGTTTTTTTCCTCAGAATGTAAAGCTCCAGCTGCAAAGAGATATTGATATACTATGTATATCTTGATATATTGTGTATTTATAGCTTACATATATTGTGTAGCTTTATTTACTTCAAGGCAACTTCATTCACTTCTACCTGATGAAAATCAAGACTACTTCATATCATTGTTTTGAAATGGCATACGTAGAATTTTTAGAAAACATGAATATATGCTAATATGTTTTCCTGAGTTGAGGTCTTAATGTACAGTAGAATGAAAGAAATTATTTGTTTTGCTTTAAATAATAGGACAAATTACAATACTTTTGCAAAACAATATTAACAAAAAGACTAGGTGACATGAAATGTTAGACTCTGATAAAATTGAAAATATGACAATAAAATAAATGTGACATAAAGAGAGGTTGGTTTGGATATGTAAAGAGTTTCCATAAAAAAGACACATAAAACTACAGCAACATTACTTGGGAACCTTTGTGTCATCTACTAATCTAAACTAGACTGGAAGAGGGAAGGGGACATAACTGGAACTGCCAGAAATAAAGCTGAGAGTTACATGCCTGAAGAGCACTGCAC
>NW_010295022.1:0-3846 GCF_000700745.2 Antrostomus carolinensis
GATCCAGGGAACTACAGACCTGTCAGCTTGATCTTGGTACCATGGAAGATCATGGAGTGTTTTATCTTGAATGCGCTCACCTAGCATATGCAGGACAACCAGGGAATCAGGCCCAACCAGCATGGGCTCATGAAAAGCCAGTCCTGCTTGACCAACCTGATCTGCTTCTATGATCAGTTGACCTGCCTAGTGGATGAGGGTGAGGCTGAGGATGCAGTTGTTAAAACAGTCTTTATATAACATGTACTGAAGACCATTTTCCTCTTCTAGTTAAGAAACATTTTTCAGTGTCTCCCACAGTGTTCTCCTAGAGAAGCTGGTGGCTCAAGACTTAGACAGGTGTACTCTTAACTGGGCAAAAAATTGGCTGCGTGGCTGAGCCCAGAGAGTTGTGGTGAATGGAGCTAAATCCACTTGGTGGCGGGTCACAAGTGGCATTCCCCAGGGCTCAGCACTGGGGCCAGCTCTGTTTAATATCTTTATGAATGATCTGGATGAGGGGATTGAGTGTACTCTCAGTAAGTTTGCAGATGACACCAAGCTGGGTGGAAGTGTTGATCTGCTTGAGAGTAGGAAGGCTCTGCAAAGGGATCTGGACAGGCTGGATCAATGGGCTGAGGCCAGTTCTATGAGGTTTAACAAGACCATGTGTCAGGTCCTGCCCTTTGGTCACAACAGCCCCGTGCAACACTGCAGGCTTGGGGAGGAGTGGCTGGAAAGCTGCCAGGCAGTAAAGGACCTGGGGGTGTTAGTCAATAGCCAGCTGAACATGAGCCAGCAGTGTGCTCAGGTGGCCAAGAAGGCCAACAGCATCCTGGCCTGCATCAAGAACAGTGTGGCCAGCAGGAGCAGGGAAGTGATCCTTCCCCTGTACTCTGCGTTAGTGAGGCCACACCTTGAGTACTGTTGATGATGCCCCTGTACTTAGCACTGGTGAGGCTGCACCTTGAGTACTGTGTTCAGTTTTGGGCTCCTCACTACAGGAAGGACATTGAGACACTGGAGCATGTGCAAAGAAGGGTAACAAAGCTGGTGAAGGGCCCGGAGAACAAGTCTGATAGGGAGTGGCTGAGGGAATTGGAACTGTTCAATCTGGAGAAGAGGAGGCTGAAGGGAGACTTTATAGCTCTCTACAACTACCTCAAAGGAGGCTGGAGTGAGGTGGATGTTGATCTCTTTTCCCAAATAACAAGTGATAGGACAACAGGGAATGGCCTTAAGTTGCGCCAGGGGAGGTTTAGGTTGGATATTAGGAAAAAATTCTTCACTGAAAGGGTTGTCAAGTATAGGAATGGGCTGCCAGGGAACTGGTGGAGTCACCGTCCCTGGAGGTATTTAAAGGACCTGTAGATGTGGTACTTGGGGACATGGTTTAGGGGTGAATTTGGCAATACTAGGTTTATGGTTGGACTAGATGATCGTAATGGTCTTTTCCAAACAAACTCTTCTATGATTCTATTATTATTATACTCAAGTAGTATACGAAAGTTTTAAACCTCCTAAAAATAAACAAATACTTCCATTAAAAAAAAAAAAAAAAAAAAAAAAGACCATCATTCAGTACTAAATCTTGCCACTCTAGCTTACATGAGCTGTTGTTACTTTTACTGGCAGCAATGGTCCTGCTCAGGTTAAAAGATCTTGTCCTTCTGATAAATTAAAACACTTGTTTTATTTCTCCTGCTGCACAATCCACATACTGGCTTTCTTTTCTTTTTTTTTTTTTTTCCTGATTTATAGGGCCTCTGAAGCCTTCCTGGCCCAAAAAGGAAGCATTACTGTTTCTGCTAGCAGCCTGGCACATGTTTCCTCGCAGTACAGGGACTCTACAGCCTTCAGTCATTCCTTGTTTCTCAACTCAACTGAAACACGTCGTCGTTTATACAGTCCCCCATGCCAGCACTTTGGATTTACAGTCCAATAAGCAACAGCAGAACAAGCTCTGTTTAGGATTCTAAAACAAAAGTATATTTATACACAATTCACATTCAATTTACATTTTTTAAATCTCACAGTAACGCATTTCTCTGCCTTCTTTCCACACCATGCTAAAAAGAAATTGAGGAAAAAAAACCAAAACAAAACAGTTGAGTGATACAAGGTGGACAGGATGTCACCATGCATATCGTATCTCCCCAGAATTCTGGGTCCCTCCTCTCTGTCTCTGCCTCCCCACACCCTACTCCCTTCTTATTCCTCATCTCTCCATCTGTCAAACAGGAACTTCTGCAATTTTACATCACATAACATCCTTACCTCTTCCCTTTCCTGACTCAAGCATGTACTATGGATCATAGAGTCATTGCTGACCCAACCAGGCTCTGGTTCAGAAAGCCTTACATCAGCCCTTTTTGCCTGACTTGGGGATTTTCCATTCTGCAAAACTAACTTTACAGAGAAATGTGGTTGACCTAGTTCACCAAATCTTTAGCCATCTATTGTCCCAAGGCATTTCCTCTAGATGAGGTAATTATAAAGCTTAATGATTGATTTTTACAGGCACATGTAACAGCCTTGTCAGTTCAAAGTACATAGATATTGAGGCTTTTCTTAATATCTCTCATAAAATCAAATAGAAACTCCTGACAGAGTTCTTGAACTGTAACAGGTTACTTTAGGCTAAAGGACAAAGGATGGAACCAGAATTCACCTCTGCGCTGAAGAAGAGACAAGAAGAGGGCACAAACAGCCTTTCTAACACTCCTACCCAGAAGTACGGTGAAAATTCTGCAACACAAACTCCACTCAAAGGAATAGACCACTTCCACCACTATTGGCACAATAACTGTCCTCAGACTTGGCACCTAAACTGTTCCTTTGTCTCCTCATTGAAGACAAAACACTCTCTCCTCTGTTCAGAGTGGTATTTTCTTGACAGATAGTTGGCAAAGGATAGAGGTAGAATAGCTTTGTATTTTTATTTTCTGTTAGAACTAGCTAAACTAGAAACAGCCTGGCTGTCCTTTAGCTCCTGATCTGTTTCCTTGGGAGCTAAATCCTTGATTTATTATTTCTTCTCATTAAAATAGCTCTCTGTTTTTTATCAGCAATATCTAGAGCTGTGTATCCAGGTCTGAGAAGTTTTACAGAGTGCTATGAGAAGGGGCTTGGGAAGGCAGAGATTACCACTTTGTTTCAAGTTACTGAAGTCTTAGGAAGCAAATATAAATCATACATTAAATATTTCTTGATTTAATAAATGTATTCTTCACTAAGATGATGCTGCCTGCCTTGCAGTTAATTTCAGAAACACTTTGAATTACAGCTTCCATCATTCCAACTGCTCCTGTGTTATTTCTGCCAGTGTCCTGTCAGAAATAAAATTGTGTTAAAACAGAAAATAGCATTACCAATAAAGCAAACCACTCACAAAAAACCCCAAAAAAATCCTAAAACAAACAAACAAAAAAACCCTTAGCAGGTATATTACTCTCAGAATAAACAAAGAGGAACCAGCATCCTGCACTACAAGGTTCTCACATACAGAGAACTCCAGCAAGCTTACTTTCTCTGTTTTTCTTTCAACAACCAAATTATAAATACAAATGAGAGTTTCATGCAGTTTTGTGGTGCATATCCCCCAATTAGCTCATGATGAACTTGGCCCAGGTAACACTCAGAGAATTGTTGCATCAGTTCTGTCCATTACTAGATCACATCAATACAATTTGATCAGAATTGCACAGCTAGCAAAACCAACCATTCCTGTCTCTTGGAGGAGTCACCATCTCTCCTGGTACTCAGACTGATCCTTATTGACAGTGCCTACACCAAGAAGTAGAGCTGGAGGTTCAGAATTGAAGACTTCCCAAATGAAATATATTGAATAATACCGGTCCTAGTACA
>NW_010295023.1:0-8316 GCF_000700745.2 Antrostomus carolinensis
CCAGCACACCCAGGTCCTTTTCCTCAGAGGTTCTTTCCAGCAGGTCAGCCGCTAACCTCATGAGAAGGAGGTGGGATTTTCTTATCAAAGAATCATGGTAGTTGGAAAAGACCTTTAAGATCATCGAGTCCAAACATAAACCCAACACTACCAATTCCACCTCTAAACCACGCTCCTCAGCACCTCGTCTACCCATCTGTTAAATGCTATCAGGGAAGGTGACTTCACCACCTCCCTGGGCAGACTGTTCCAATGCTTGACTACCCGTTCCATTAAGAAGTTTTTCCTCAGATCCAATCTAAACCTCCCTTGGTGCAACTTGACGTCATTTCCTCTCCTTCTATTGCTTGTTATGTGGGGGATGAGACCGACCACCACCTCTCTACACCCTCCTTTCAGGGAGTTGGACAGAGCCAGAAGGTGTCCCCTCAGCCTCCTTTTCTCCAGGCTCAACAACCCCAGTTCCCTCAGCTGTGAACTCAGCACACTTGTGCTCCAGACCCTTCCCCAGGTCCTTTTCCCCCAGGCAGCTTTCCAGCCACTCCTCCTCAAGCCTGTGGTGTTGCATGGGGCTGTTGTGACCCAAGTGCAGGACCCGGCACTTGGCCTTGTTGAACTTTATGCCATTGGCCTCAGCCCATCAATCCAGCCTGTCCAGATCCCTTTGCAGAGCCTTCCGACCCTCCAGCAGATCAACACTCCTGCCCAGCTTGGTGTCATCTGCAAAGTGACTGAGGGTGCACTCAATCAGATCATTGATAAAGATGTTAAACTTGCCCCAACACTGATCCTTGGAGAAGACCACTAGTCATTGGCTGCCAACTGGGTTTAACTCCGTTCACCACAACTCTCTGCGCCAGGCCACCCAACCAGTTCTTTAGTTTACATTATGGTGCTGTCTGAGGCTCCTGGTTACAATGGTGGCCACTTCTGCATATTTTTTTTCCATATATATATATATATATGGATATGTATGTATTTATGAGTGTGTGTATATATACAACACAAGATCCACAGCCTTTAGGCAAAATTTGCTTCCCACTTAGATGGGTGAGTGAACACACGGAAGCTTTAAAATGCCTGAGTGGGCACAGAGGGACAAATGAGAGGCAACATTTTCTGAATTTGGATCAGTGGTTGGAGAGGAAGCAAAAGGCAAAACGATACTCATCCCTCACCTGAATAGCTAAAATAAAGTTCAGCTCAGTTAGCTGTAAGAGGTAACTAGATAGAAAACTTGGTAACAGGTTGCTTTCAAGGCATGGAGTTTCCCACTACTCACATTCCTTTCCAGACCTGAATTTCTACCCCAATAATTTGATATCCCCATCTCTGCTTCATGACCTAGGAAAGTTCCTCTTACATGCTGCTGAACACTGACTACTGCTGAACATGTTCTCAATCCCTACACACAACCACGAACCCTGGGAGGTGGGCAGAGGGATGGAGAGAGATCACGCAACTCCACCATCATTGTGGAAGGAAGAAACAGATCATTTGCTGAGCAACAAACCACTCTGAAGTACCGGCAGAAGTTGGATCATAGTTTCTCCTAATTATTTCTTTCCAACAAAAAGCATCTTTCTGTAATTCCAATAAGGCTCTAATTACTGTGTGGGGGATGTGCAGTGCAAAGAGCACGTGTGAGGTCTGTGAGTGATACTGCATGTCCTCCAGTAGCTCCAGCAACACTAAACCGATCGTGGACACTGCGGCTCCTGCTCAACACCTACAAAACTATCAGCCTTTGTATTTCTGCTGGGGCATGAAGAGATGTGACAGGCTTTGATATCAACTCATGTTTGATATCTGGGAGCAGGGATGTTATAAAAACACAGAACAAAGCAAGCTTTGCTCTTTTGCGGGATGTATCTGACAACAATAAATTTGTATTTGGGATCTCTTGCAATGACTGTGAAAAGAATCACAGAAGCGTGTGAAAATGATGAAGGACTAGAAGAGCACAGGGAAAAATGTGGAGAAGAAATTCAAAGAATAAAAAGGACTCTGAAGTAGTTCAAGAGACTCATCAAAGAGAGAATATGGGATCTAATCAGATACTAAACAGTTCTTAAGTGGAGAATGTGTCTTAGCAAGGAGGGAACGGGCCAGGAAGGCAGAAGAACCCCATGCCATCACTGTCTCTGCTGTCAACACTCAGAGCAGTATCTGGCCAAGCACTCAGCCCTTCTGAAATGTGGCTGGTAACACTGATGTACCCACCATGAAGAGTTTCACACCTGAAGATGACAAGCTCAACCAATTCACCCTGTTTGCCAGGAAGCTCCAGGGTCCAGCAGCATCCCACAAGCACTCCTCCCTCCACCTCACTCCCGTCTCCTCCAAGGATGAGCTCAGCCACAAAGCTCTGGGCATCCTACTGAGTTCCCAGCATGAATCCTTTGAGAACTCACTGCCATGTGCTCTTAGCTTGCTGGATTATCTTATTCTGGTATAAACTGCCAGGAACACAGTCCTCTCCCAGCCACTCTCATAAACACATTTATACAAAGTCCCCTACTACTGGAGTAACTCTACATGAGTTTGGTGGTGCTCTAATTACTCCCGTATAAGCACTTGGTTTCACAAGTGTTACGTTCAGGCTCGCACATAGAGGATGTAACTTCTGGAGAGCTTCACCTAGGAGATCTCTTTAAGGAAATAACATTCTGCTCTAAGTGGCTCCATGTCCGACAGCGTTACAAGCATCGCAGCCCGATGGCCTGGCACGCCAGAAACCACTTACCCTCAGATTTTGGTGAATTCCCAAACGCTGATCCTCTGCCACAATGAAATTCTTCCCATTGCCTTGCCCATAAAAGAAAATCTAAGTTTAAAAAGACAGGCTCCGAGCTGTGCGCATGGTGTGAATTTAATTAATCATTACTCTTGGCCTCTACTACAGGTAAGGCAGGCCGAGTAATCTGCCAGCTGAAAAACAAACACAAAAAATAAAACCAGACCTACTTCTTCAGAGCTAGCAGGGATTTTTTCCTTGTTTAGATCTCTGCATTTCATTTCCAACACTATCTGAGCTGCTCAGCTGGCTTCAAATGTCTGGAGTTCAACTCGATTCCCATCAAAACAATTCAGAGTGCCCAGGATAGGTCATAGCAAAGTAGAAAACAGCTTTACGGTGGCACCTGCACTTTATGGTGCTTAGAGAGGCTGCAGATAATCCTGAAAAAACAAAGAACTAAAAAAATATGGTCAAGCCTCTTCACATACTCCTTTTTCCTCCGGTTAATTAAAAAAGATACACTATTTAATCTCATTTCCTACTGGGTGTCAGGCAGAGGCCAAAAAGAGCAGACCTTCACCAAATCCATTCCAAACACTCACCGCTTTTAATGACAAAAGTAAAGGGTTTTGCAAATAACTTAGGGGGAGTGAATACAGTTGTCCAGAGTCTGTTGTCTGGATGGTTTTTATTGCGATCTAAAGACAAATAAAAGTGTTCTCATTCTGATTACATTCAGAGAGAAGATGCAATTCATGAAATGTAATGAGTTTTTCAGACCTGCAATACCAAGAACTTGTTTGGTTGCTTTTTATAAATTAAAAAGTCTATCTGTTGTTCTGTCGATTTATTTGGTATCCAAGTGTTTTTAAACACTGGCACTTAAATAATATGAAATCTATCTTTGCCAGAAACCTTTAGAGCAGATAAGTGCAAGAAAATTACAGCCTTCTTTAGAACATCACCAACTTGAGTAAACATTGGTCATTACAGACTCCACCTAAGGTATCACAACACACTGGAAGCTTAACATTTTTTTCCCTGACTTAATTGAGTTATCATTAGCAAATGGATTTTGGGTTAGAAGATTCACATAATAGAAAAGATTTCAGTTGTTTTATAGAATCAAAGAACACTGCAAGTTGGAAGGGACCCACAAGGATCATCCAGTCCAACTCCTGGCCCTGCACAGGACAATCCCAACATTCAGACCATGTGTCTGAGGGCCTTGGCCAAATGCTTCTGGAACATTGTCAGGCTTGGGGCCATGACCACCTCCCTGGGGAGCCTGTTCCAGTGCTCCACCACCCTCTGCCTGAAGAACCTTTTCCTCATGGCCAACCTCAACCTCCCCTGCCACATCTTCCTGCCATTTCCTCTGCTCCTGGTGTTGGTGGCCAGAGAGAAGAGATCAGCGCCTGCCCCTCCTCTTCCCCTGGGGAGGAAGTTCTAGACCACGATGAGATCTCCTCCTCTTCTCCAGGCTGAACAAACCAAGTGACTTCAGCTTCTCCTCATATGGCTTCCCCTCTAAACCCTTCCCCAATGTTGTGGCCTCCTCTGGACACTCTCCAGGAGCTTTAGATCACTGAGTATCTGCAGATGAAAAAGGCCAGTAAGTTTGATTAGACAGTATACAGTCCCCAGAAATCCAGTAGCATTTTTCAGCCCCTATGGAGAATTTAGCTTCTTTTAGGAACTCTAACTGATACGTAGAATTAATCACTATTTTAAATTGACATATCACAGCAATAATATAAAGCTTCAGCAGATGAAGGTTTGCTAATGCTCTAGCTGCCCTAAACAGTCCTTTCTTAACTTTAAATGTTTTCCCCCAATGCTTAGTCGAGGTAAAAAAAAAAAAATCCCATTTCAAACAACATCCATGAAATTGAAACACTGAATGGTTCCACTATGCAAGTGCAAAGGTAATCGAAGCAACACAACTGTGTCACGAATAAAGATGGTGCACTGAACACTAAATAACAAACATACTCCTTTTTATCAACACAGAAACTGTCTGCAAACCATCTACAACTGGAGGGCTGCTTCTTGCTTCCTTAGACTTGAGTTTCATCCCTGACAGCAGATGGAGGACATGAAGCCCTCACATGCTAAGTCATGTGTGAGCCTTTAAGAACCTTACAGGGACCTTCATGCCTGTGGAATACGTCATCAGGGTGACTAGAGGAAGGGCTGCTTGGAAAACCAGATTTGTGGCGGCTACACATCTGCCTCAGAGATGGCTTCCTGGCAAGAGGCCCCCCAGTGACACAGAGCAGTACTGTCTCTTCACATTGAACAGCTTTTGAAACCAAGACAAACCACATGTTTACGCATAGGCAGGCATTGGACCAACACAGAGAATACTTAGAATTGTAGCAGCTGGAAAAGAACTTTGAGATCACCAAGTCCAACCATAAACCCAACACTACCAATTCCACCTCTAAACCATGTCCCTCAGCACTATGTCTACACAACTCTTCAGTCCCTCCAGGGATGGGGACTCCACCACTGCCCTGGGCAACCCCTTCCAATGCCCGAGAACCCTTTCAGGAAAGAAATCCTTCCTCACATCCAATCTCATCTGCCCTTGGTGCAACTTTGAGTCCATTTCCTCTTGTCCTGTCACTTGTTCCTTGGTTGAGCAGACCCACACCCACCTCTCTCCACCCTCCTTTCAGGGACTTGGACAGAGCCAGAAGGTCTCCCCTCAGCCTCCTTTTCTCCAGGCTCAACAACCCCAGTTCCCTCAGCTGTGAATTCAGCACACTTGTGCTCCAGACCCTTCCCCAGCTCCACTGCCCTTCTCAGGACACACTCCAGCACCTCCATGTCCTTCTTGGAGTCAGGGTCCCAAAACTGAACCCAGCACTCGAGGTGCAGCCCCACCAGTGCCCAGTACAGGGGAAGACAACATCCCTGGCCCTGCTGGTCACACTATTTCTGATCCAGGCCAGGATGCTGTTGGCCTTCTTGGCCACCTGGGCACTGTCCTGGCTCCTGTTCAGCCACTGTTGATCAACACGCCCAGGTCCTTCTCTTCTAAGCAGCTCTCCAGCCACTCTGCCCCAATACAGCCCATGCCAGCCAGGTGCAAACCTGCAGCCCAGACTCTGGTATCAGACTCCTGATTGAGCTGATTGCAAGATCCCAAGAGAAATAACTGGGGATTGTCATTTCATTCAATGCGCCATCAGGTGCCTTCTCCGTAAATACCTTCTACCTTATGTCCACCACAGGGAAGGGGAATGCTTTCCTTTTAGTCCTCTCTGTTTGATAAACCATTGCCCCACTACTATCAGCCAGCTCCAAATTTAGCAAAGCTTGAAAGGAAGAAGAAAAGGGAAAGATTTGCAGATACTCATTTATTTGTGTTCAAATTATTTTATTTTCAGGGGTTTGTACTCCCTGAATAGGTGGCAGCAAATAATTTGCACGCTGCTGGCTCAGCTGATTATTTTGGGAAATGCTGAGAAGCTGGGCTATGGTGTCAGCCCCCAAAACAAGTATGGTAATGTATGGGAGGACACCGACCCCGCTTAAAAGAATTTCCAGTTCTTAAAGGTAAATCGGCGATCACAGATGGTGAAAAGCAGAAAGAAAAAGCTACTAGCAAAGTCAGCAGCGTAGTAGATATGTTTTCTTATATCTCTAATTTGTTTTTCCGTATATTAAATATAACCTCAAACACTATGTAATACAACACATGGCATACCCATCTGCTACACCAACACCTCTTACTCTGAAAATTCCCATGGAACGAAAACAAGAGTGGAGATGGCTTTCGGAAAGAGCCACCTACTTCCCATCAGCAACTTCCAGCAGCTTCGACAGTCACAACAAACTGGGCAGTCCCTCCTGGTTTCCCACAAAAGCTGCTCTCCATCCCCTCCTGCCTATCCCCACACACGCTGCCTGCTCTTCTGCCCCGAGTCCCCGCTGTCTCCTTCTCCTGCTGCTGAGATGGACATCTGCAAACACAACGGGAAGATGCCCTCCACTGATCCAATGCTGTTAGAGAGGCTATACAGCCATGCAATAGCTAAAAAAAGCATAATTAACATTATACTTGGGGAGTATTTCAGAGAAGAATACTTATTTCTCCACTGCACAAGCACTAAAAGCAGGAGCCCTGCTCTGGATCTCCAGACTGAACTTGGACCTGGCTCCTGGTCTCCATTTTGCTTGTTGTAAAACAACACAGGACAAGAAACAGTGTTGGTCTGTCAACAGAACCACTTTGGGCATCCTTGTGCTCTTTAAACGTCTGTGGAGATCTATTGATGACCTTTAACCGTGCACAGAATAAATCTGAGTGCTCATGTTGTGCTGCATGCTAATTCAGCACTGCCCCAGGAAGGAGAATATCCTTGGCAAAGGCATGAAGCGCCTTGGATCAAGATTCCAAAGCAGAGTGAGGGAGAGAGTACAATGAGCGAGGGAAAGGAAGAAAAAAACTAACTGCAAAATAGTTTCCCAGAGAAGCACATTAATAGGTTTCAAGCTAATTTCAAGCTAATTGTCTATGGAGACAAACTGCTTTGCCAGGATAATAAGGGCTGTTTGCATCCAGAAGCCGAGGTCATCATTACCCAAGGGGCAAGTGCAAGGGGATATCACTCACCTTTAAGTGGCCCTAGAACCTTCCTTATTTTTATTTGCAACTTTTCTTGTGTAAACTATACTAACAGATAGCCCACCCTGAGGCAGGCTGATCCTAAAATATTTTAACATGGACAAAATGTAGGAAACTGTATGTTCTGCAGTTATTTTAATTAGGGAGTCAGAAAGCCTACAGGAGCTACATAATTTATTTTTCAGGCGTGAATTTTAAAGACTAAATAAAGAAAAAAAGAATACATAATTTAAAATATATCAAAAGACAGCAGATACAATTACTCTTTGTTAATCTCTTAACTGTCAAGAAAGATAGAAAAAGTCTTTTGACACAAGAAGAAAAAAAAAATCCCTCCATTTCATTCTTTTTTCTTTCTTGCTAATACTTGGGAAGCATAATGGGAACAGTGCAATTTTTTATTTTTTTTTTTTAGAGGAACACCTAGTAAGTCCAAACACAAGTTCACAGAACTACAATGTCAAATTTAAAAGAAGTGTTAAATGCTAAAGAATTCTGGATTCCCTGTTTGTAAGGATAAGGTTATAAATGCCAGCATGGTATGTTCCTTAGATTTCGGAAGTCCGACTTGGAGACCATAAACTCCCAACAGAAAAGCACTCTGGTAGGAGTAGATGAGCTGCGCTTGGGTCACAAATCCTCTGCCAGAAGCAGGGGTGCAGGAAAAAAAAAAAGGGAAAAACTTCTCCATTCATTTCCACAGCTAGCCTTTTAACAACATTCCTGTTTTCTCAAACAAGACCCGACACCAAAATCAGATGCGGGTGTTCAAGGTCATACAACAAACAAGAGTGAGGGCATCATCTGCTGCTAAATAACCCCTTGGCACTCCCATATATCCCATTCCAATAGCCAGTCTGACTCAGTGATGATCCAGGGAGGCTTCCGAGAGTCAAAAGGAGGTAACACCATTGTCCTGGGATCACAGAATCACAGA